>NC_138380.1:22826551-22893369 GCF_054177405.1 Leptonychotes weddellii
AGGATGGGTTAGCCTGGTGGTGGGTATTGAGGAGGGCACATTCTGCATGGAGTACTGGGTGTTATGCACAAACAATGAATCATGGAACACTACATCTAAAACTAATGATGTAATGTATGGGGATTAACATAAGAATAAAAAAAAGTAAATAAATAGATAAATATTAAACAATATTAAAAACAAATATAGATATTTATATAATGTATTTTACATTTGCATTATATATTAAATAACAAATGCATATTTAATAAATTATATGTGTATATAGACACATATTTCTATATCCTATTTTGTATCTGTAGTTTTTCACTTTGGCACTCTTTCCTGATCAAGACATGTGTGTGAAGTGCCTGATTTGGGGATAGTCTGTAATGTGCAAGGAAGCACGAATGAAGACCAGAGGTAACCACTGTTGGTAATACCACCGAAAAATTGTAAAGACTGTATAAAGACTATTTATATGCTCCTAAATAGGGCTCACTACTTCTGACTTCGTATGTTATGTTTCATATTAGCATCAGAACCAGGCAGTCTCATCCTAACATAGTCCCCAGGACCGCCAGGATATTTCATTAGTCCCAGTTCACTGGCATCCTTTTTATTCCAGAAACCTAAATCTCTGTTTATATAGCTCTGTCCAAGAGAAATTGAATGCAAGCCACAACTGTGAATGATATGACTTCAAATATTCCATTAGCTGCATTAAAAAGTAAACAGGAACAGATGAGATGAATTTTAATATATTTTATTTTACCTTGTATACCCAAAATATTATCATTCAATACATAATCAATGTAAAATTATTAATGCAATATTTTACTTTATTTTTATAATACATTTTCAAACTCTGGTGTGCATTGTACACTTGCTGGGCATCTCAATTTAGTCTGACCACATTTCAATAGCTCAGTAGTCATGTGAACATACTACATCAAGGGAACATAGTACATTTCTAGTCATATAGGTTCTGCCTATAGAATCAGGGATAGTTTTTGTTTTCCCTATTCCTTGTGTAAACAATATATTTTAAACCTGAAAATATAAATAATGTTTTCAAGCTAAAGCAATGGAAGTCATCAGTATATACCAGGCATTCTGATCTTGGGAATATTACCTAACTATATAAAAGCTCTAAATATAAATCTCCAGGGCCATGTCTTGTTTGGCTAACTTGAAATATATTGAACTGCCAGTGTTTAGTCAGATTTTACCTGGTTGTGAGACTCAGGATGCGCATCTATCATTTTAAGTCAGTCCATAATTTTGCCTTTGTAAGAGCCATGTTGTCCCAATGACCAGTAGCATTATCTTTGGAAAAAATGAAGGAAAAGGAATTTTGAAGATGATGGTATTGGCATAATGTTGTGAAGATGAACTGAAACAATATATGATAGCTTTTTAATATGGTGCTAGCCCATTTTAAAATTAATAAATGGTAGCTATTATGATGAGGAGGAGGAAGAAGAAGACATGTGATGATGATGATGATGATCTCTATTGCATAGCATGTGATATTTCTGTATCTGGAAAGAGGTACACCTCTGATTATGAGCTCATTTGCAGGAACATTTTGACAGATGAACTGAGACCAGTGAATAATTATCTCCTTCTCTGACAGAATGCCATCTCCACCCAGTGCTCAGTTTCTTTTAAATATATTTTCTCTCCCCCCACAAAAATGCTCATCCAGGATCTCACTGACCACATGTTTTCAGTAGCAATGCATATTTAATAACTCTGATTACGTTACTAGACCATGTTCATCCATTGATAAAAAAAGGCTGTCCCTTCAAAACTCCCAATTCTTCATTATGCAAGCAATATAAGTTCTCTCTTATCCTTTATTCCCTCCACAATATTACAGTTATTTCAAGGGGTGCCTGGGTGCCTTAGTCGGTTAAGCAGCTGACTCTTGGTTTTGGCTCGGGTCGTGATCTTAGGGTCCTGGGATGAAGCCCCGCATCAGGCTCCACACTCAGCAGGGAGTCTGCTTCAGGATTCTCTCACTCCCTCTGCACCTTCCCCCACTCGCTCTCTCTCCCTCTCAAATAAATAAATAAATCTTTAAAAGATAGTTATTTCAAAAACTGTGAATTTCTCTTCTATGACTGTACAGACAATTGTTAAACAATGTCATCACCTATTTGCACAAATCCTCTTGCTTAAATTCAATGAAATGCTCTTATAAAAATAATCCTCAAGGGAGAATAGGAAAAGGGAGGTTTTACATGTGATTTATTTTTCCTAAAGACAAATTCTATTGATCTTCATTGGCTTTTTACTACACAAGACTGTTTTGTCTTTCTAACTTTGCCACTTGAAAGCATTACAATATTTTGCCAGGTGCAACAAAACAACACAATAATTGGCCAGTGATTTTTATTTTTTGTATTTTTAAAAAATTTCTTTTGATTCTCTGAAGGTGTTTTGAGATAGCCATCTCTATAAGGAAAATACATTTGAAGTTCCTTTCATGACAAAAAAATAAACAGACAGGAGGAAAGGATACATGAATGAATCTTCAACACCAGAGGTATAGAAGCTTTTTTGTTGTGCCTCTTCTATCTTGCATCACAAACATGATGTGTCTATCAACTTGACCACTTCTTTAGAACAAAAGAGATTTTTCCCCTTCACAAGAAATGTTTATATATCTTTATTCCTTTCTTTTTAAGCTTCCATAGATTCCATTTATTTCTTAGTACACCCTTTCCCTGACTATAAGGGAATGAGTAAAAATAACATATATCTTATATGTTTTCATACTTTTCCTCCAGCAACACCCTTTGGGTACAACTGTAAAGTCAATACCTTGTAGCTACCAAAGCCGAATGGTTCTCCTGTGAATGGTTTCTTCTGGCTGCATGCTGTCTCCTATGGTCCCTGCAGCCCTTGGGAGGAGCTGTTAAAAGGCGATTTCGGGTTGTAGGTGGTGAAAACGTAGAGGAGAGTATATTTGAACTGCTATTACTACCTGAGCTGTTTTGAAGATCTGCTCTCACAGTCAAATTATCAAAGAGATGTTCAAATGCCAGGATGCTCCAAGATGTGGCCTTGGATTCCTTGCAAATAATCCTGTGCCTATCCCTCAGTGTGATGGGAAAACTTACTAATGCCACACTGGGTATGGCTCCAGTTTTGTGGATGACAACTGGCTGTTGTATTTTTTTTTTAAGATTTTATTTTATTATTTATTTTTAAACATTTTATTTATTTATTTGAGAGAGAGAGAGAGCACGAGCAGTGCTCTTAACCGACTGAGCTACCCAGACGCCCCTATTTGATTTTTTTTCAGATTTTATTTATTTATTTATTTATTTTTTATTTTTTTATTTTTTAAAGATTTATTTATTTATTTATTTGACAGAGAGATAGCGAGAGCAGGAACACAAGCAGGGGGAGTGGGAGAGGGAGAAGCAGGCCTCCCGCCGAGCAGGGAGCCCGATGCGGGGCTCGATCCCAGGACTCTGGGATCATGACCTGAGCCGAAGGCAGACGCTTAACGACTGAGCCACCCAGGCGCACCCAGATTTTATTTTTAAGTAATCTCTACACCCAAGGTGGGGCTTGAACTCACAACCCTGAGATCAAGAGTCACATGCTCTGCTGACTGAACTAGCCAGGCACCCCGGTTTTGTATTTTTGATGAGGAATATACTACATCATATTTTGTGTTAATTCCCCCTTCTATACATACATGGTAATTTGAATTCCCTAAGTATATTAACTTTCCTATTACTCCCAAAACATTTCTTTTGAGTAAAATAAAAACCTTTCAGGTTGTCCTAATTTGTATATTTTTTATGGCTCTGAAGTCCGTCTTAATAAAATACCAAAAGAAGGCTGTAGTATGAAAACATGATACCTATTGTAGCTAAAGTCTGAATTTGAAGAGAGAAAAGAGATAAAAGTCCTTTTAACTGCAAAATCTAGATCCACCAATTGAAGGAATTGTGAAGGTTATTTATTATACACCCTATAATAAAAACAGTAAAAATTAATTTTCAAGGTACTTTAGCGATTCCTTGGCTGATACTTCCATACATATTTATTTCTGGAAAGTGTTCTCCTGGCAGCTCCCTGGAGTTAGTGAAGTGAGACCACTTGTACTCCCTTTGGTATTCGGATATCATTTTAGGCAACTGCATTTTTTAGTCATGTAATTAAGTCCCTGGGTAAAATGATGAAAGAAATAAAGTTTTACCTGAATCTCTCTAAAGCAACGTGAATTTCCCCAGATACCACTAGCCTGCGGTTACAAATGAGGTTACGTTTACCTTTAGACTTCTTAGCTCATCCTCCTAACCAGCTCAACTCTAGCACTTTGGCCACTAGAAGAATTTCCCCATCCCCACTCACAAGCATGTCTGAGTACTCTCACACATTCTTCTGAACAAGGTCCCTTTTAATAGAAACTACTGATGTTCAACAAAAGAGCACTGCTGCCTTTCCGTGGGCATTCCTTCTCCCTGGGATTCCCTCTGCTGTGCTTCTGGTGCTTTCATTGACACATTAAATCCTAGAAGGTTCTCTGTTCTATACAGAAGTGGAAAAAATCATCCACCATGTCGTATGTTCTAATTCCCTGTCTCCCAGCTACATAGAGAACTTTCTCCTCGCAGGTGTCCTTCTGGCCAAAGAATCCCATGCAAGTAGACATAAATTCCACATCTGTAGAGAGGACTGACTCAAAATACAGTCTTCAGTTGAACCCTGTCCTATGAGTTTCCAAATTCTTTATAAATTTTTCTTTCTTCTTCTTTTTCCCCTTTTCTTCCCCCTCCTCCTCTTTTTTTTTTTTTTCTAGAGAGAGGGAGAGGAGGAGGAGGGAGAGAGGGAGAGGAAGAGAGAATCCCAAGCAGGCTCCTCTGCCCAGCACAAAGCCCGATGTGGGGCTCAATCTCACAACCCTGAGATCATGACCTGAGCCAAAATCAAGAGTTGGACACTTAACCGACTGAGCCACCCAGACGCCCCTATAAATTTTTCTTAAAAAGATTTATAGAAAGGATGGAAATCCCATAGTTGGGAGGTAAGTCCTCAAAAAGAGTATAGCATAATACTGACATCTTCTCATTTCATATCAACACTTAGGATTACACGGTCCTACTTGCATTACAGCACAGCATTCTGTATCTCTTGGTGGAAAGTCTTACCCATTCTCCAAGTTCACCAGCCCTGCACTACCTCATCTAATCCTTGCCATCTTCTGCTATATCTTCTTATTCACTTCCACATGAGATTTTTTGAGCTTAAGGGCTCCATTACATCCATCTTTGTAAGCCTGAGAAGTGTGCAACTTGTTGTTTGAGTTCTTATTTAATCAAGACATAATTTTAATGCTATGAATACAATTAAAATCAAGAAGCTTGGAGACTTTAGGTAGGGAATACGAGTGCTAATTTTTTCCATTGTTTATATCAGGAATCATTCAATACTATTCAAAATTTTAAAATGTATAAGAAAAAAGAAGTCCAAGAATAATTCAACACATACTTACTAAGGGCTCCTCTCTGCAAGGTCTGTGTCACACAACCCATGGCTTCATAAATGGCTAATACAAGAGGCGCTGTGGTCAGAGGGAGTGTGGTTTCAACACAGGAGATGCCACTGTTTTCTGCTCAGTTTTGGTCGTATCTTCTGATTATCATAAAAAAAGACTGGAAAAACCCCTCAGTAACTTGATTTTTGGTCCTACTGAAAATGACCTTGTGAGGATACCACCTTAGTCATAGTGGAGAGAAAGTACTTCTCTTCTGTTTCAAAGCAGCTTAGAAAAGCATGGAATTTTGTCTATCCTTTAAAGGTTTGTCTTTGTTTGGTTCATGCAAGAGCTGCACAGCTGTTTCAACTGAACCTTGATATCGAGTTTGCTGGAAAAAATTCCATTGGTAAATCAAAGCAGGGTGATATTATTCCTCTACAATTATACAACAATTAGATACAGAGATTTCTGTCAGCCTCAGGAGAACTAGCTCTGATGCACTAAAAACCCACGAGACAGTTCTGTAGGATTTTGGCATGATATTAACCTACAAAGACATTTGTCCTACATCTTGCCTTTCTATAACCTCCCATCCTGGATCTCATCCCAGCCTTTGGATTTAAGTTACAGAAATGTTCA
This sequence comes from Leptonychotes weddellii, assembly GCF_054177405.1. Lineage (NCBI taxonomy): Eukaryota > Metazoa > Chordata > Mammalia > Carnivora > Phocidae > Leptonychotes > Leptonychotes weddellii. Next base: position 22,832,676 of record NC_138380.1, read on the forward strand.
TTATCTTAAGGGAAATGTAGTCAGTACAATGGAAAATGTGTTCTACTGATGTATTAAACTTTATTTTAGGTCTGTCTTGGAATAAAGAATTTTTTTTTTTTTTGCCAAATTTTATATATACTCCTCCAGAAAAACTTACTGATGGTGTGGTAAATTATCAGATGAATTTGATTAATTCATGTGTAAAAGACAAGCAGATCCAGGTTTTGTTCGTTGTTTTTTTTTTTTTAATTTTTAGTAATTGTCATGACTTTTCTTATAAGGCTTTTAGATCCATGGTTATTTATCCTGTGATTTTACTCTTTTATTTGTAATTATATATTATAGAATCAGAATGTACCTTATTTACTTTTTCACGAGATGCACTTGGCTCTTCCAAGTCTATGCTCTTATAGAAGTTGCACAAAAATGGGTAGATGAAACAGCATCATACAAGTCCTCAAGTTTAGGAAATTTCTAACAGAACAGGTACTTTTTGACATTATTTAAAATTCTGATTTCTTTTTTTAAATAGAACTTAAAAATTAAAAAAAAATAGGGAGGAACCGGACAAGTTTTTTTTCCTCCCTATGCCATGCTCCTTATTTACGGCCTTTCTTATTGTGCCTATCAGAGAGTATTATCCTGCAGAGGTCAAGCCTCCACAAATTTATTTAGGAATATGTTTCAGCTACTTTGAAAATGACTTTTTGTATGCATTGGGACTGCATGCCTGATGTGAAGCGTGTTCCCTGGCCAGTAAGAATTATTTCAAGCCACAGATGAGGGTTCCTTCTTAAGCCTTACATGACTTTTGTGCCCCATTATGTACTTGCAGGAAAATCTTAAAGTTTATGGTTGTCTGTTACCTGACAAGTGTGGAGAGTCAGGATGGAGAGGGGAAGGTGAGGAATAAAGGTTATAATTAAGAAGCTAGAAATCCAGGAAAATATCTTCCTATTGTCTTTATTCTAAAACTTTTCTTTTTTCATTTGAGCTCAGATAAAACTTTTGTACTTGGCATTATATGCACTACCCTCTTATTTTATCCAAATTAGAAATGCCAGTTAGAAAAGTACACAACCAAACTGTTCATTTTTAATTATATGCATATTTTTTAGTAAATGAAATGTATTATTTGAATAACATTTTTGAGGTACCAGTGAGGAAGATATCAACTGTTTCACTTAAACTTAGCACAGAGTAATTGCAACAGGCATAAGTTTAAAACTTCTGGGGATGGGTCATTTTCTTCTCCAACCTTGATGTCCCCAAACTTTTCAATCTCATTTTAGATTATGTAACTTTGGGATGTAACTTGTGTAGTCTAATTTCCAAACTGTCATCTATATGACTGGTGAACACTAGTGCCTGGGTTTAATCCAGCATTTCAACAAGCTTAGGGATTACAAATCAGTTTTTATGAAGAACTGTACAGACATCATGGAAGAACTGAGGAACATACTTCAAGCATCCCTAATTTGAAAGTACTGAGATTATTGGTTGTACTAATAAAAAGAAGATGCATCATTCTCTACCATTTTAGGGTTTTTAGCATCTAAGTGTGGTTGTGTTTTTTAACTTTCCTTAATTGAGGTAACTGTAATATATGTGGATAAGAACTTTTCTCTTTGAACCAGAATTATGTAATACAGTTGGGCATCCCTGACTTTAAGAGACGCCCTAGTTTTCTGGGTTATGGCCAATGAGTATTAGGTCCAAAGGGGCCACAAATTTAGTAACTTTTAAAAATTAGTATTGGGGGCACCTGGGTGGCTCAGTTGCTTAAGTGTCCAACTCTTGATTTCAGCTCAGGTCATGATGTCAGACCTGATCGTGAGATTGAACCCCATGTCAGGCTCCATACTGGGCATGGAGCCTGCTTAAGATTCTCTCTCTCCCTCTCCCTCTGTCCCTTTCCCACTTGTATTAGTATTAGTATTAGAGACATTTTATATATTTGGATGACTGTTTTGAGTATGGAGAACATACAGGTAATTCATCACTTGTTATTACTATCTATATCCACGAAGGTAAAATAAAACTGTGAATATCATAATTAGGAACAGTATTCTTCTTTACCATATGATCCAGTAATTTCATTACTGGGTATTGACCCAAAGAAAATGAAAACATTAATTTGAAAAGATACATGCATTTCTAAGTTTACAATAGCCAAAATATGGAAGCAACCAAGTGTCCAACGATAAATGAATGGATAAAGGAGGGTAATATATATGTATATTTTATATAAACAGCGGAATATTACTCAACCATAAAAAAGAACAAAAATCTTGTCATTTGCAACAACATGGATGGACCCAGAGGGGATAAGGCTAAATGAAATAAGTCAGTCACAGGAAGACAAATACCATATGATTTCACTCATATGTGGAATTTGAGAAACAAATGAGCAAACAAAGAAAAAAAGGGACCAAAAAAAAAAAATTCTTAAATACAGAGAATAAGTTAGTGGTTGCCAGAGGGGAGGTAATTAGGGAGGTGGGCAAAACAGATAAAAAGGGGATTAAAAGTACAATTATCTTGATGAACATTGAAAAATGTATAGAATTGTTGAATCATTGTATTGTACATTTGAAAGTAATGTAACACTATTTGTTAATTATGCTTGAAAAAATATTATTCTTCTTGATGCAGTGTTTCAGTTATGGTGTTTTGATATGAAATTGATATTTTACATATCCCTTCTTTGTTTTAATAATAAAAAACATCAAAAGCAATAACAGATTTATTATAGATAGTAGGTTTATTCTATTGATGGCATATAAAAAAAAGGAAGTCTTTTAAAATGACAAAAGCCCCAATATATTATAATCTATAATTCTTTTGGTTTTATTTTATTATTCAGACTCCAGAAATAAAAGTTGTACTATCAATTAAAGATCACATATTCTCCTCCTTTTAGAGCATTTGTAATTATATAAAACCACTGGTTCTTTATTGGCTTCTAAATGTGTTAATTTGTCAATGATAATTATCTTTACCATAACAGAGCCTACTTATTACAATCAAAATGTATGACTCGTAAAGGCACCTTTATAATGAGGATAGAGTGCATTAATTCTTTTACGAAGCTGTCTTTAGCCTGAAAGACATCAAAGCCAATAAAAACTAAAATTAAGGGCTAGATAATCAGAAAAAGAAAAAAAGAAAAGAATATCACTAATATTGCTCATCTAGTAATCGTGACCATTTAACTGAGGCAGTGTATCAAATAATACTCTTCTTGACATCTTTCCATACCCAACAATGGATGTCATTAAATAAAGACATCTGTGACAGTTCCTTATAAAATCCTATGGAGAATTTTTTTCTGCATAACATCAAATATTCTATTACAGAACCATAAATACACTGTTTTCATGAACTATATCTGACCTTGAAAATAAGGTCGGAATTCAAAGTTATTATATTTCAATTTCCTGAAAGAATGCCATGAAAATATATAGTCTCTTGTTACTGCCTGATTGTTAAATTTGATGGGAAAGTCATGAAAATAAATGCTGTATTTCATCAGCAGAGCTTAAATGAATCTGTGTGGGTCTAAAAAAGAACCACCCAGAAGCCAAAATGAGAGAAGTATGAGTAGAATGAGAAATTTTATTTGGTTTGCTTCTGATTTCCATTTGTTTCACAAGAATGGATGTTTATGGTGCAATTTCTGGGCATATTTCATGTAAGGCACTGCTTGTGTTTGCTTAGAATTGAAATTAATGGAAGAATGGAAAGAAAAACTGTGGGTTCAATGATTCAGTCTCAACTCTGTTAAGAGTCATAAGACATTGTGTAGTGTACAATGTCTTATGACTCATATATATAGTGCATATTATGTTGATTTTTGAAAGAAATTATCTACATGGATCAAATATGGATTTTTCTCTGATGATACTATCAGGGAAATCTTATATGATACTGTTTTATGTTACCCCTCACTTTAAACAAGTGTGACGGTATGAAATCTCAGCAGACTATGAAGATGGAAAGTCTTCTCTTCAAAAATCTTTGGCAATCCTATTAAAAGAATCCTATAACACATATATAGATAATGTGCATAACACACATGCAGGTTGTATATGTTATGAATTGTAATGATAATTAATAATAAAACACACTGACTTTAGAAATAAAACATTACCTTTTGTTGAAGATACTATGTTCTGTTCTCCAATTCCCTCTCCATGCCTTTCCCTCAGAAGTACTAATGCTTTTTGATTTTTCCCTATCATTTACTTGCTATAATTATCAGTTGTCACATATGCATAGATCCCTAAGCAATATTTTATCCACTTTTCCCTGTTTTTAAGTCTCATTTATACAATGTACATTTTTAAGCAATTTTTGTTCAGTCAACAGTACTTTTCTAAAATTCATATATGTTGTTGAATGTAGCTTTTGTTCAGTCTTCGTCAGTGCTGTATAATTATATTCTATTGTGGGATTATGCTATAATTTATTTGTACATTATTCTCTGATGAACATTTGGAAGGTTTGCAGTATCTTGGTATTACAAATAATACTGTTAGGAATATTTTCATACCTGTCTGTTTGGGAATAGATGTGGACATTTTTAAAAGATCTCTAACTTGGGACACATGGGTGGCTCAGTTGGTTAAGCGTCTGCCTTCGGCTCAGGTCATGATCCCAGAGTCCTGGGATTGAGCCCTGCATCCGGCTCCTGGCTCAGCGGGGAGCCTGCTTCTCCCTCTGACTGCCCCTCCCCCCTGCTTGTGCTCTTCTCTCGCTGTCTCTCTGACAAATAAATAAAATCTTAAAAAAAAAAAAAGATCTATACCTGTTCAGCTTTAAAAGATAATGTCGAATTGTTTCCATTGTGTGTATATCACTTTTTTCTCCCAGCAGCAATGCTTACTAGATCTTATTGCTTCATATCTTAGCTAATGTTTGATATTGCATGCATGGGTTATATATCCATTTAAGATGCAATGCAACAGTAGAAAAAGGATTTATAGGGTTCTATATTCCACACTGCAACTCATTTTTAAGAAACTACCACTTGAAAAAGCTATGAAATCTTCCTCCCTATTCAAAATATATGTGTGTGAAACTAGATTTTCTTAATAAATATATCACCACAGGGGGCACCTTGGTGGTACAGTCTGTTAAGCAGCTAACACTTGTTTTCGGCTCAGGGCATAATCTCAGAGTCCTGAGATGGAACCATGTGAGGCAGGCTCTGAGCTCAGTGCAGAGTCTGCTTGAGGTTCTCTTTCCTTCTCCTTCTGCCACTCCCACTCCTGCTCCCTCTCTCTCTGAGATAAATAAATAAATCTTTAAAAAAATATATCACAACAAATTAAATACAGAAGTGGATATGAGAATCCAGCTGTCTCCTATTAGGCCAGACGTTAAAATATAACACAATGCTATTCTTCTCAGGGAGTTAATTTTGTTTTGAAAATAAAGTTTTTGTCATAAAATATGTAATGGATTTACTTTTTGAAAGATAGTAAAATATTTTAAAATCTATTTTCATAAAAACTGTATTTAACATATTTTATTTATTTATTTATTTATTGAGAGAGAGAGAGAAAGAGCGCACAGGGGTGAGCGGTGCAGGGGGGAAGGGCAGAGGGAGAGGTAATGACTCTGGGCTAAGCGTGAAGCACCATCGATGCAGGGCTTGATCTCACAACCCTGAGATCACGACCTGAAGGGTTATCACGAATTGGACTCTTAACAGACTGAGCCACCCAGGTGCCCCATCATATTTTTAATTTATAGACTATTTTTAAGTTTACAGAAGTTTTTTTAAAATAAATTAATACATATTTTAAAGTTTTTACAGTATTAACTTATAATGCACTAAATATCGGTAGATATAAGCCATGAAACAAAAGTAATTTTGGGTCTTTGATAATTTTTTGTGTTCTTTTCCTCAGCTTTTTTGAGACATAATTTACAGAACTAAAATCTATCAATTTTAGCCATATAATTTTGCCAAATGTGTACTGTTGTATAATCAATATCACAATCATGACACAGAACATTTCTATCACCCCCCAGAAATTCTGTCATCACTCTGCCATAATGCCTCCTCCAGCCATCCGCCTTAGCAAACACTAATCCGCTCTGTATCCCATGGTTTTGCCCTTTTTTAGAAGTTCATATAAATGGAATCATAGAGTTTGCAGTCTTTGCATCTGAGCTCTTTCACTTAGAATGTTTTTGAAATTCATCCCTGTTGTTGCATCCATCAATAGGTTTTTTTTTTTTATTGCTGAATAATGTTCTATTGTTTAGATATATCATAACTTAATTACACATATTTTAGATGATGCGTAGTTGAGTTCTTCCTAGTTTTTGGCTATTAAGATTAAGGGTTCCACAAACATTCATGCACACATCTTTGTGTGAAAATATATTTTCCCTCTGGGTTAAAAACCTAACAGTGGAATTTCTGGAACATATGGTAAATGAACGTTTAAGATTACAAGAAATTCCAAAAATCTTTTCCAAAGTGACTGTACTTTTTATATTCTAGTTAGAATATAAAATGTTTGAGAGCTTTGATTGCACCATATCCTTTTCCAACACTTAATTTTGTTAGTCTTTGAATTTTAGCCTTTCTGGTGTATATATTTGAAATTTGTGTTTCCCTGATAATTAAGGACATTGAGCGTCTTTTTATGTGTTTATTTGCCATTTCTGTATATTCTCTGGTGAAGTATCTCTTTAAAGCAACATTTTTTATTTGACTCCTTGAATTCTCATTAAATTGTAAGGGTTATTTATATACCTTGGATGTAAGTCCATCACTGGATATATAGTTTGCAAATGCTTTTTCCATCTATGATTTGCTGTTTCTTTTTCCTAAGATGTCTTTGGAGAACACCAGTTTAAATTTTGATGAAATCTAATTTACTTTTTTGTATCCTACTTAAGAAATATTTGCTCACCCAAAGCCATTTACATTTGTTCCAATGTCCTCTTCAAGAAGTTGTGTTGTTTTTCTTGCTCCTTTGTAGTCTTTAATCTATTTGGAGTTAAATTTTTAACACCATGTGACAAGGTTTAGTATTTTTGCCTATGGATATCCAGTTACTTCACCACTGTTTTTCTCAAAGACAATTCTTTACCTATTCAATTGCCTTAGCATCTTTGTTGAAAATCAATTGGAGATTATACACACACACACACACACACACGGATTCTTTCTTTTGTTTCATTGATCTAAATGTTTTCTTTACATCATACACATTGTCTTGATTACTGTAGTTTTGCAGTAAGTCTTAAAATCATATAATGTAAATTTTCCAATTTTGTTGTTGTTTTTCACAATTATCTGGTCCATTTTAGGTCCATTGTATTTACATATAAAGTCTTAGTTTGTGAATGTCTACAAAAAAAAAGTGATTTTAATTGGGATTTGATGAATCTATAGTTAACTTTGGGAAGAACTATCAGCTTAACAATACTGAGTCTTTGATCTATTTTTTTTTATATCTCCATTTATTTATACCTTTAAAATTTCTCTCAGAAATATTTTGTATATTTTATTGAACAAGTCTGGCACAAATTTTGTTAGTTATCCCTTTAAAAGTTTTCCATTTTAATGTTAATTATATGGTACTTTTGAAAAAAATTCATTTTCTAAATTGTTGCTAGAATATAGAAATACAATAGATTTTATACATTGAACCTGTATCCTATGAAACTGCTAAATACAGTTATTAGATGTATGGAATATTTTGGTTTAGAACAATAATGAAAAGCCTTCGAGTTATAAGATTATATCACTATGAGATTTAAGCTAACTTTAAAATATCTGGAGAAATCTAGATGTTACTTTGGTTACATTATCCCACTTGATATTTCAGCTGTAATACATTTTACTTGTTCAATATTAAACTCAGTGCAAGAATCACATGGTAGTTAGCTCAGTGGAAGAGCACATGGTGTGTTGTGAAATGCATGCTTCTGCTTCAGGATAGTAACAAAAATGTTTTCTTGTAGCAAGTTCAGAATAATAGACTCAAAGGCCATTTTAAGTTTCTCTTTAAGCAGGCAGGGTAGAATGGCTTCACAAATGCAGACACTGATACAAATATCAAGATTTAAAGGCCACCACACAGTGCAGGTACAAATTTAAATTAACGTCCAATTCATTTATTTAATGACGAATCACTTAGTTAGTATATTGTTCAAATTTCCATGTAGCAAGTAAGAATATAAGACATTTCTTTCTGAACAGAATGCAAAATATTCTAAAACATTATATGCCAGATTTTGTGGGAACACAAAGCAAGACTTCTTTGCAATAAAAAATCAGATCCTTTTAAGTTAGTTTTAGTCTAAGCCTAAAATATACTGCCACTCCTCATTTCCTTTGTAGTTCTACATAGTTCACATAGTTGGTACTACTGAATAAACAGTAGGTGATTCCATCAAAACACTAATTATTGGTTGCCATGTAGTATGAGACTATCATATTTGTTGAAACATTGGAGTTCTTTGTATTTAATGGATCTAGATCCAGACAGTGGGAGAGCTTCATTATCCTAATAATATTTTAGTAACTCCATTGAGTAGCTGCTTCACTTTAGGCACTGTCACATCTGTGATGTCATTTTCATCCTCATAATAAACCTATGTGTTAGAATTATTAAATTTATTAAAACCCAGTCTTTGAGGCTGGCTTCTTTCACTTAACATGGTGCATTTGAAATTCAACCAGGTTGTTGGTACAACATCAGTGCCTCCCTTGTTATTGCTGAGTCATACTCCCATCACTGTGTGTTTATCCATTCCCAAGCTGAAGTACTATCCTATAACCATTCACAGAAACTGTGTGTGTGAAGAAATTTTTCTTTTCGCTTCAGTAAACACTTACAAATGGAATTTCCGGGTCATCTTTAAGTATACGTTTAACTTCACAAGATGCTGGAAAATTGTTTTTCAAACTTTGTATTCACTTTGTATTCCCATCAGTGATAATGAAGCAGCAGAAAGAGAAATCAAGGAATCAATCCCATTTACAACTGCACCAAAAAACTTTAAGTAACCAAGGAACAAGCCTAACCAAAAGATCTGTACTCTGAAAACTATAAAACACCGATGAAAGAAATTGAAGATGATATAAAAAAATGGAAAGACATTCCATGCCCATGGATTAGAAGAACAAATATTGTTAAAATGTCTATATTACCCAAAGCAATCTACGTATTTAATGTGATTCCTATCAAAATACCATCAACATTTTTCACAGAACTAGAACAAATAATCCTAAAATATGTATATTACCACAAAAACCCAGATTAGCCAAAGCAATCTTGAAAAAGAAAAGCAGAACTGGAGGCATCATAATTCTGGACTTCAGGTTATATTACAAAGCTGTAGTAATCAAAACAGTATGGTACTGGCACAAAAACAGACACATAGATCAATGGAATAGACTAGAAAACCCAGAAATGGACCCACAACTATATGGTCAACTAATCTTCCGCAAAGCAGGAAAGAATATTCAATGGAAAAAAGACAGTCTTCAAAAAATGGTGTTGGGAAAACTGGACAGCAACATGCAGAGGAATGAAACTGCACCACTTTCTTATACCATACACAAAAATCAATTTGAAATGGATTAAAGACCTAAATGTGAGACAGGAAACCATTAAAATCCTTAGAGAACATAGGAAGTACCCTCTTTGACATTTAACACTAATTTCTACTATATGGGAATGAATTATCAAAACTTATGGTTATGTAAAAGTCTTGTACAACCTGAGAGAATCTTAATGAAAGTATAGATCATTATAAGTCCTCCAGAAGAGAATACAAAGAGCAAAATACTTTTAAATTATCTTATAAAGAATTTCTCTAGGATCCATGGGGAAACGTTTAATAGAAAATACAGGACAAATGCTATCAGCCACCTATTGAATTTTTAGCTTTGCATTCGCTTTAGGGAGAATACTCATCAATAATGTAAGCACAACCAAAATCACTATGCTTAAGTAATACATTTCAAGAATAAGTTTATGTAAATTATATTCAAATTGACCATTATTTGAAATATTTATGTATGGAATGTCATACAAAGGTACCAGAACAAAAGAGGTAAAAAGATGGGAAGTCAGATTTTAAATAAATGTTTATTTAAAACTTTAATTTAGGGGCGCCTGGGTGGCTCAGTTGTTAAGTGTCTGCCTTCAGCTCGGGTCATGAGGTGCTGGGATCGAGCCCTGCATCGGGCTCCCTGCTCGGTGGGAAGCCTGCTTCTCCCTCTCCCACTCCCCCTGCTTGTGTTCCCTCTCTCGCTGTGTCTCTCTCTGTCAAATAAATAAATAAAACCTTTTAAAAAAAAACCAAAACTTTAATTTAGTAAGAAAATTAATATAAGAACAATTTTGTCAAAATTGAGTGAAAAATGAACACTCACTCTCATAACAAAAAACTACCTAGGTGGGGCGCGTGGGTGGCTCAGTCGTTAAGCACCTGCTTAGGCTCAGGTCATGATCCCAGGGTCCTGGGATGGAGCCCGCATTGGAGTCCCTGCTCCGTGGAAAGCCTGCTTCTCCCTCTCCCACTCCCCCCGCTTGTGTTTCTTCTCTCGCTGTGTCTCTCTCTGTCAAATAAATAAATAAAATCTTAAAAAAAAAAAAGGTGCATCCACAAAAATGGTCACCTGGAATAAAAACAAAACAAAACAAAACAAAACTACGTAGGTGATTTAAGACAATGCGTTATTCCTTTTGTTTTTAGAAAGTGCTAGAGTATGTACCTATGTACCTCTGGGCAGTTTTGTTTTGAGTTGATGGCTTTAAGCATTGTCTAAAATTATCTTTAAAGAGTTAGTTATATGAGTGCACTCATAATTTGTACACTCAATTCTATCCCGATTAATGTAATTATCATGGGGGTGGTAGAGCGGAGGTGGTTTATCGTAGCATAGCAGAAGGTACTGGTACTCAGGTGTTCTGACTTGCTCTTGTACTTAAGAGTTTTGTCAAATTGTGTGAATCATCTAATCTCTCTGGACCTCAGTTTCTTTTATAATATTGCAGAGGGAATGGACTACATCCATGTTTCTCCAGTATCAGTTATTCACATATCACTTGCAAGATTTTAATCCTATCTGTGTGCCATTTTTGCTACTATTTAGTATTATTTTAAGTCAACTCCTTTTCCAAAACTTATATTTGAACCCAAATAATAGTAGCTATGACATCATGTATATAAAATTTGACTTTTTTCTTTTTTTAAAACATGGAATGCTTCATGAATTTGCGTGTCATCCTTGTGCAGGATCTTCTCTGTATTGTTCCAATTTTTTAGTATATGTGCTGCTAAAGCAAGCACTTGACTCTTTTTTTCTAATTTTTATTAAAATAAACACATTTTGCTTACATAAAACATGTTTGCCTACAAACAAGTAAAATAATCTTCCATATCACTAGTGATAAAGAATCAGATTTGTTTTCAACACTAGTCTCTTTCTAAATTATGTTAAAACTTAATTGATATTGTTAGATATTCAGGATATAATTACATAATCTATTATTTCAAGGAATTTTATTTTTATGCACTCAAAGTAAAAGTCAAAAAAGAAAATTTAAATTTATATAACTTTTTTCATTTTTTATGCTCATATAAAATGATACGTGCGTAATAAAACTTACTATGTTTTTGCAACCTAAAAAGATGCATAGGTGAGTAAAGAACAATTTTCTGAACTAAAGGATGGTTTTATAGTGTAATATTATATTGGTATTTTACTTTATTAAGACAAAACTAATCTTTAACACATTCTTGGAGAACTAGGGAGTCCCAGTTTTGTTGAATTGTACTGATCAAAGATGCTCCATATGTTGACAGAATTCAAAATCATTATTACCTTTATTCAAATTATTAACATAACACAGATATTTCTAAATATGATCATGAGCAATTTTACTCATCACCTAGTTTAATTATTTTTATTTAGAGTGCCATATTCTTTTATAAAGCTCGTATTTTAATGAGAACTTCAAACTTAGTGAAACCTTAGGTAATCTTTTTTTTTTTTTTCTTCCCCAAATTGTCACATAAAAGCCAGAGAACTGTCAAGGTGAGAAAAGATCATGAAAAACATTCAAATATCCCTGAGAAGACCTGATTTTAATGTCTTAGTAAATAGTTGAGTATAACATAGTAGCTTTCAAATTTTACTTAGCACCACACTTCTAGTGCCATAGCTCCATCTGACCCTATAAAAATGCTGTTAATGGCTCTGTTTACTAGAATTTATTGCTACCAAGAAGGAAAGCCACGATGCTACGAAAGTAGTAATGTAGCAATATGCAACCTCAAGCCCTATAATGTGGCTATATTTTGAAATCATTAAAATGCAGATGAGGATTAAGCTAAAGACTGATTTTGTGATTGGTTTTGAGATATTGAATAGTTCTTAAAATATATGTATGGGTGAGTGTGTATAAATAACTTGCATATTAGCGTATTTTAAAATTGTTCTGATGGAAAAGGGTGTTTTCTTCGGTCGATGATTTCCCGGTTATTTTTATTTATTTATTTATTTATTTATTTATTTATTTATTTATTTATTTATATTTTTTATTTTTTTAAAGATTTTATTTATTTGATAGAGAGAGACACAGTGAGAGAAGGAACACAAGCAGGGGGAGTGAGAGAGGGAGAAGCAGGCTTCCCGCCGAGCAGGGAGCCCGATGTGGGGCTCGATCCCAGGACTCCGGGATCATGACCTGAGCTGAAGGCAGACACTTAACGACTGAGCCACCCAGGCGCCCCTTCCCGGTTATTTTTAAAGTCTTCTGTGATTCATCAAGTAATCAGATAAATTTCTGGTTTTTACTATTGTGATTACAATTATATAGCTTTCTACATTTTTTTCAGTAATTTTCAGGTGTTACTTGTATGAGATATTTAAAGTGTTTTGAACTGAGAAATGTTTCCTTTATAACTTCTTGCATATATCACGTATCTGCTTCGGATTACTGTGAGGTATTTCAAATCAGTACCTATTATTGCTCTAGGCAAACTTCTTTAATGGTGTATACTCAAATGCACATATATTAACACATGTTTATATACATATATATAATCTCTTGGATAGATAAATTCTTGATTTGCATTAACTGATTCTATCAAGATACGAATTAAAGCATCTCTATAGAACGTGCTCATTATCTAAAGGACAAAGTACAGGTATTATTTAGTTTATATAAAGAAATACAAATCTGTTGAATAATAGTAAAATCTGAAATTTCAAAGGGGACTTTATTTTTTGGAATAGATATTTCACGCACTCTTCCCATTTGATAGCTACTCTGTTATCTGTTTTAAAAGGTTGAGATTTATCCAGTTTCTTTGGGCTTCCTGCTTTTACTTGGCTCACTGCCTATTAGTGGCACTAAATGGACAAAAGAGAACCCTTCACGGACCACTTAGCTCACCTCCATTGCTCTATGCCCACTGATCCATATAAGTTGTATTTTTACAAAATTTTACAGAGAGGTTTATTACTTGATTTTCCTCACACTAGTTAGAATTGATGATATAATTCTGGGGACATCATGGCATTATATATTTCTCTTTTCCCTCTAAATTGTTTCAACCACAACCATGGCTTTAACTACTAGCTATATTAACCAAAGTCTTTCAAAGACAAATGTTCCCTCTGACAAGTCAAGTCACAGACTCCCTACTCTGCAGTCCTCCTTTAGAACGCTTTAAATTTAGTATTTTCCAAATCAATGACCTTCTCTCCTAAGCCTAATCTGCTCCTGCTCCCCTATACCCTTTCTGGATTAATGATGTCCCATAGCATGCGAGTTCTCTGTCTTTTCTGAACTAATGCAAAAGTCTTCTAGCTGGCTTCTCTGGTTTCAGTCTTGCTTTCTCCAATTCCTTTATCCATGCTGCAACTGGGACGTGATCTATCTAAACCAAAAATCTTAACCTACTTTTCACTATTTTAAGAAAATTAATACATTCTCAAACACCTATGGATAAAGGCCAAACTCCATGAAGAAGCACACAAGTGTCTGCCTTGGGTGGGTGGAGGGGCAATGCTATATCCTCCTTTTCTGTGTTTCTCTTACCAGCTTGCTTCTGCTCTGGTCTGCTTTAGCCATTGGAAGACATTGGTGGGACAAGGACTGGAGGACAGTTAGAAGACTGGGAGACACCAGGAGAAACACCTTCTTCCTTTGTCTTTCAAAATGACTACCACTACTTTGCGGTTCCAGCTTCAGGTGGGATAGTCCTGACTCCTCAGCTGTGGCTAAGGGTCCCTCTTCTCTTTATAGTTCTAAGAGTGCTGATAGTTTCTTGCAATTCTGGCTAATCTCTGTACTGCCTCCCATTCATTTTCTGTCCTCTATGCTCCTCAGTCATCTTTCAAACAAATTTGTTATCTGTCCATAATGGAATATCCGGATTCCCTTTTACTGACTGAAAACCTGATTGATAAAATCTTTGTGTTAGCATCTCTGAAACTTTCCTCAGGGATTAAAAAAAAAAATAGATGGAGTCTTTGGGGCCAGATTTGCCTCATCTCTACATCATTGGTGATCTTGGACAAATCGCTTACGACTCTGAGCTTCTTTTCTAGCATCTCCATGTCTGAGGATTATAGTATGGGCCTCACAGGTTGGCATGAGAACGAAAACAGAATTAGATAACATGAGAATGTGCCCTCAGCACACTGCCTGGCACCTGACAAGCACTCATCACCTGGCAAAAGCTGAATCAGTGACACTCAGTGACACTCACTGATACACTGAAGCCCTAGTGCCTAACCCAGTAAATACGGTAAATGCTCAATGGTTACTGGATGAATCATCAACTACTCTTTTTAAAAGATGTCTCCATCTCTTAATCCTCAATGCCATGACTTTAATTCCTACCTGAATGCCTGACTGCAATACATTCTTTACATTTTCCTACTTACCATCTTCACGTCCCTTCCATCCAATTAATCTTTCAAGTTGATAAATACCATCTTTATCATCTTTTAAATATTTTCTTATAGCTCTTAAGATGAAGTGTAAACTTCTCAGCATGGCTTACATTTCACTTTTTCTTCTGAATCCTTATTATAATACCAGGCTCATATCTTTAGCACATTCCCCCTTGCTTTATGCCTTGCTTATAATTTTCTGAGTGAACCATAAATCCTCTTGTCTATTTCCTTTGCACTTGCTAATTGCCCTCTTCTTAGTTTCCAAGTAATCTTAACTTTGCTTTTAGTCAACAATTCAGTTCAGGAGCTGATTATCTGTAGACCTTTCTTTGAATCCTCGCCACTTTCATCTGTAGACACCCCAACACTGTAATGTCCTGATTATGGCCAAGTCTCCCACTTGATGCTAAAGGCCCCTTTTCTAGGTGTTTAGCATATGGATTAGTATATAGCAGTCATGTGACAAACGTCTGCCTGATAATGAATCAAGAAAGAGCTGAGACTGAGCCCTTATATAATGCCCAAAGATGCCTCTTTTCTAAGTAAATCAGTCTGCTAATCTACCTCTCTGAAAAAGCTAATTCACCAAATCTTCTCCCTTACATAAAAAATCATATGAAATCTTTTTCTGAAATTCAAATAAGCTGTTTTTACCATAGTTCTTTGATGTATTAATCTAGAAACCTTGGCAAAAAGAGGTAACAAGCCTCTTTGAAGTTACTTACTCCTAGTGAATATGCTCTTTGGTCCTCATGAATTTTACTGCTTTCAAAGTGCTCACTTTGAAATTCATTTTAAAATCTTAGTTTCAGGGGCATCTGGGTGGCTCAGTCGGTTAAGCGTCTAACAGTTGATTTCAGGTCAGGTCATGATCTCAGGATCCTGGGATTGGGTTCTGCACTCAGTGGGGAATCTGCTTGAGATTCTCTCTCCCTTCTCCCTCTGTGCCTCCCCCCCGCCACTCTCTCTCTCTAAAATAAATAAATAAATAAATCTAAATCAAATCAAATCAAATCTTAGTTTCAGTTATACAAGATGAATACATTCTAAAGACTGGCAGTGCAACCCTATGTGTATATTTAACAGTACTGTATTGTGCACTTAAAAATTTGTTAAGATGGTAAATTTCATATTAAGTGTTCTCACCACAGTGAAAAAACAAATAAAATCTTATCTAAAATTAGCAGCAAATCTCATTGGCTTGTTTCTTTTCAGAACCCCTCTTTTTATTCTTCCTATAAATTAAAATTTTTCTGTGGCTCCATTCTTCTGAAAGTTTGTGGTTTCTTAAGAGTAACTGACATCTCTTTGTCTGTATAGTACTACAAATGCTCTGGAGTAAATTTCTTGGGCAGTGGAACTTAAATTTATTTAGAGCAGGGAAGTGGTCTTGCAAAATTACTTCACTTCTTGGATTTCTATTATTTTTGTTCAATGTTGATTTACACTTTAGTCCAAAGTTCAAGTCCTTCACAAAGAAGATTGATTCTGATTCTTGTGTTGTAGGTATGATGCCTCCTGACTTCTTTCCCTGATGGTGATACACACATGCGTGCGCACACACACACACTCAGACTCACTTAATCTTACATATTGGAGAAAAGAAGAATAGTAGAAGACAACTTTCTCAAATATCTTTCCCCATTAATGGCAATTCTAAATATTATCAGAGGAGCAGAGTGCCATTTTTTCTTTTGATTTTCCTTCAGTTTCAAGGCAGTGATGAAAAAAGCTAACAGGCTGCTGAGGTAAGAAGCACCCACTGATTGAGAATATCAGTGCAAAATTCTTCATTATCTAAAATATGTAAGACATACTTTCATGTCCGTGTTACAGAACTGAATTTTTTTTTTTAAATTGAATTTTGCTCCTAGGTATCGTGTGTGTGTGTGTATGTGCTGAACTGAACAGCTGTGAAGAGTCTCATATCCTTCCTAGAATGATTATATGCCTTAAAGAAAGAAGATGTGAAAGAATTACAGGAAAATAAACATAAACATTGCTATTGTCCTATACACTTCTGGGAAACGCAAAATTCTGGGCACTCCATAAATATTGTTGTTTATGAATAGAGAGTGAATTTCTATCAATTGCTGGCAACATAGTCCATCTCATTTGATTTACTGAGCTATATAAAAAGATAGACATTTAAATCTTTTTTATTACAGTTAATGTTTTGTTATTTTTATGTTTAAGCACCACAAAGTTGATGTAAATTTTCTTTCCCACGGAAAAATAAACAGCTGTATTTAATCTCTACTAAAGATAAATAATACCACAAGGCTAATTAAAATAAAATTGAATCAAATGGATTTTTAATGAGTTAAATCTTAGTTAATATAAACGTGAATGATTTCCTGTTTGTTTTTTCTGGCACACAAGAAACTCAAATGTGCTTAAATTTCAGTAATCATATAGTCAATGTGTTTTATCGTCATATGTGTACCTCATGGTTGTGTCATATTTAAGTTGGCAACTTATTCTATGTTATTAATCCAGTGCTATAGTTAGTTAGTAACTACCTGAGACTCATGGATTAATACTTCAAGTTGGCTTCAAATTGTATAATGTCTAGAATGTGGGGATTGCTAAAAAATCACTGCTCTCTTTATGAATAATAGACAATGAAAGTCATCGATTTTTAATCATGCAAATACTAACTATTTAGATAATTGTTACTCAATCATAAAATTCATATTGTGTTATCTAACAACCCTCATACTAGCACATGTATAATAATTACTAAGATTAGATTTTAACTGGCAATAAGATAAATTACAATAAGTTCATAGCATATTTGTTAATTTTCCTGATTATTTAAGAAATGTTTATTCAATGCAGAAAATCAGAATTGCTAAAAAAAGTATTTTATTTTATTTCTTTGAAAAAAGTATTTTAAAAATAAAATCACCAGTCATCCCACTTCTCAAAAATAACTGATTTACAAGTTTAATGTATGTATATACATACACATACACACACATGTCCACTGATAATGATGACTTACATTTGTAAAACTTCTTTAGTGACCTAATGTTTTAAAATTTATATAGTTCTTATGTAGATGTGTCTAATTTATTTTACTGGTCATTTATTGGGTAACAATTAGGTACCTTACATAACACTGGTTCCAAAGGATGTCAAAATGTTTTATTAATGCTGTAGGGATAAATATAGTTAAACCATTTTTCACTGAAAAATTTATCAGAGATATTAATATACTACCATGCATTATGAATTTCCAAAGGAAATATAATGCAGTGTTTCCCAATTTATTTTATCATGGGATCCTGCTGTTTTCCCCAGGTACATCCTTTATGACTATAGTTCCCTCAAGCACAATTTGGAAAATGGTGATCCAGGCTTTTGGCCTGACCTTCAAAGAGAAGTTAGATCCTGAGAGTGAATTCTTTAAATAATTGATCTTAGCCTTAGTGTGTTGATCAGGCTTTCCAAAATACAGTTTATCTTTCCTAGATAGAACAATATTTTGACTTGTGATTGTGGATTTGACTTTTGGGTATAATTTCATTCATATCTTAAGCACTAATATTATTATTAGCCCAGGACCATTCTTGATATGTGTAAGAAAAAAATAAATGTGGGGTGCCTGGGTGGCCCAGTCCGTTGAATGTCCCACTTTTGGTTTTGGCTTAGGTCATGATCTCATGGGTCATGGAACTGAACCCAGGGTGGGGCTCCTCACTCAGCCAGGAGTCTGCTTGAAGATTCTCTCCCTCTGCCCCTCCCTCCACTCTCATGCAATCTCTCTCTCCCCCTTCTCCCTCAAATAAATAAATAAATCTTAAAAAAAAGAGGAAAAAAGATAAATGTTTGTTGATTATATAAATAGATAATAATGTTTATGATTACGATGAGGGTAATAATAACTATGGTGATGAATAGGAGGAGGAGGTTATCATTCGTTTTATTCACAAATACTGCAGTAGGAATCTTATATATTTAATCTTCTAAATTACTGACCCCTTGGGAGAGGTATACTTTCCCAACTTATATATACAAAATTAAGCATCAGTATGCCTAACTAACTGGCTCAAAGTTACATGGACACTAGTAAGATTTCATGTAAATTATGGTTGATTCTATAAATTATGAGTATTTTTAGCTGCTGTTTAGTCATTATTTAACATATGAGCTAAATATATACATGGTCTTAAGCTACTCAGAATGATAGAATCATGCAAAATTGCTAGCGTGGATTATTACAGAGTTCACAAATCTCATAATGAAAGTGGAGACTAAGTCCTAGAAAATTCAAATGACTGAATTGCTCAAATTCTGGTTGATATCTTCATATCAACAGTTCATTCACATATTTTCCTGTAGCCCCCCCTTTCAGTAGGTAAGCTACTTTATAATGACTTGTCTCAATAATTTTGAATGAACCTTAAGCACTGGGATTTCTTGCCTCAGTAAATATTCTTTTACCCAACAAAAGGGAAGGAAGCATACTGCTGTAAGATGTCAAGGGATCACTGTGGGCTAAGATGTTGGTGAGATCCGTGGGGGAAATCTGACTTCATTTGAGCACTGATTTTCAAACTGTGGGTCATAAACATTTAGTAGGTCATATGCATTGCATATGTGGGTTGTAAGCAGAACTTTTCATTAAATTAGAAAAAGTTAAAATAAATTAACAGAGTCTAACAACTCTGGTAGAATAAATATTATTTTATAAATATTTTATTTCACGTTCGTTCAAAAAGTTTGAAAAATATTGTATTACTTGCCATCACTATTTTCTAGGACCACATGATCCTCATAATTGTGGAGAACACTAAAAAGTGGAAGGTGGGATTTTCTTCCACTTGAATGGGAGAGGAGCTAGGTGTCAGAATATATTATAAATCTATATTTATGGACTGAAATTTGCACCACCTACTGTAGCAATTTTTATGTGATTTGATACAATAAGTGGTGCTTTATTCTAGCATCATTGACTTAATTTTTCCAAGATTAATTTAAAAATCCAACTTATGTCCAATTTTTGTCATGAAATCCTATGTAGGTAAGACAAAATTATAATTTTGAATTGGTATTGCTTATTTGTATTTAAACTGTGCATTTTCATTGGATAGTTCTTTATATTATTTTCTATTAGAATTCTATTTTACAGTATTCCATTTTTAAAATTAAGTAATTTATCTACTATAAACATCTTATAATTAAATATTTTACTCCCTTGAGCTTCTTTAGGTAATATGAAAAATGAAATATTTTGAATTACAGAAGTTTAATCCGTTCATAAAAGTTTTAATGTATTAAAATTAAGCTAACTTAAACTAGGGAGATCATAAAACTTAAATACATGGTTATAAATGTATTTGAGAATGCATGTTTTCCCTCTTCCCAAAATGCTAACAGTTTTTGAGAATAATTATTTTATCATGTGGTATATTTTTCTAACCTTTTTACAAAGAGCATACAGTATTATTTCTTTACAATCCTATCTTTGATATTTGTGAAAAAAAAACTGCAAAAAAAAATTGTGTCTTCAGATAATGGCATAAAATACCTATGATTAAATGAAATTAGCATAAAAGAAAAAAGATCTTTGCTAGTCATTCTCCAGTTGTCCAGTGTATCAGCAAAAAAGTACAAATCGGGGCATCTGAGTGGCTCAGTCGGTTATGCATCTGCCTTCGGCTCAGGTCATGATCCCAGGATCCTGGGATCAAGCCCCACATCGGGCTCCCTGCTCAGCGGGAAGCCTGCTTCTCCCTCTCCCACTCCCCCAGCTTGTGTTCCCTCTCTCACTGTGTCTCTCTCTGTCAAATAAATAAATAAAATCTTAAAAAAAAAAAAGTACAAATCAAGGACAAGTGACCACTGTGCTTTTCTTTTCTTTTTTAATTTGGTAAGTACATGTAATTGCATATATGTATGTTATGATAATTAACACTTCAAAATATTGCCAGAAGTTGTATATATCAATAATATGCTATGCTACTGTGATAGGCATTCTATAGGCGTTGGTTTATTAGTTAACTATTATTGATACTACAGCTTATTCTTTTATTATTTAATCATTATTTATCTTTTATTATAATCTTAGTACTTACTGTGTACTAGGGATAATGTCCTTTAATTTTAAACACACGTACAATTATTAAATGCAAATTCCATAAGTTCTCTGATTTTTACTGCTATTATTTATGCTAAAGGTAGAGAGCAATCAGAAAAAAATATATTTCTAGCGAGACTCATTGGAAATAAATGGGAAGAACATCAACATCATATGTTTGAAATGAAAAAAATGTTCAATCAAAACATATCCTCTAAAGGAGAATGAAACTAATAAACACTGCAGAACACTTGGTCAACATCAGCAAGCATGCAGGAGAAAAATTACATGGTGGGATCTAGAGTCAGACAACAAAAGTTCAAATTCCAACTCCACTATTTACTTGTTCTATAATTTTGGGAAGTTTTTAAATCCTTCTGGGGGCGCCTGGGTGGCTCAGTCAGCTAAGTGTCTGACTCTTGGTTTCAGTTCTGGTCATGATCTGAGGGTTGTGGGATTAAGCCTCACATCAGGCTCCATGCTCAGCAAGGAGTCTGCTTCTCTCCCTCTCCCTCCACTCACGCGCATTCCTTCTCTCTCTAAAAGAAAGAAATAAATAAGATCTTAAAAATAAGTAAATAAATAAATCTTTCTGGATTTGAGATTCCACATCTGTAAAATGAGAACATTCCTTATAAGGTTGTGATGAAAATTAAGTGAATTCATACTGGTAAAACTCTCAGAAGTGTGCTGGTAAATAGTAAAACTCTATTTTAGCTATTAGGGCCCAAAGAGGATTACTTTCCTCCTACAATTTGTTTTAATAACCTTCTTTTCTTCCTTCCCTTCATTTTCTATCTATAATGACATTTTGTGGTTTGCTTTTTTAGACTATTTATAAAATTTATGGATATTCTTTAAACTATTCTCTTGCCAATAAATAATTTTACATGATTTTTAGTAAATGCATGGTATTTTAATTATAGACTAGCTTAATTTATTCAACCCATCCTCCTCCTCTTTCCACTGATGGACATTAGCTTTACCGCCTTATTTTTTAATTATTTTAAACGGTGCTGCAATAAGTATCCCTATATGTGCCTCATCAATAATTACTTTAGCATAATTTTGATATAGAATTACTATGCCAAAATGTATGCATGGCTTTAAGGTTCACCATGTGTAATACCACATTGTCTTCCTGAAATGTTATTGATCTGCACACCTGTTAATAGTGTAAGTGTGTCCTATTTCTAGTAATATATTGTGACACTGGTGAGAGACTAAATATACAACCAGAGCATGGCCAGCCAATATAGAAAAATAGAATTCTGACCCACAATCTACAGCAATCATTCCAGGAAGTCAACCTACTATCAACAAGTCAGGCCTGTAGAAAGTCAGACCACTATGTCTAAGAACCAGTCTCAGAAGCCAAACAACCAGCCCTGTAATAATCAGCCCCCAAAGACCAGGACTTGATTAAAAACTGATAGCTTCCCTAATTTGTGCCCCTGCTTTCAACTTAGGACCAACCAGAGAAAGCCAAATATGTATCCCTACCAAAGGACATAGGAAGCCCTGCCTTTAGTTAGCCTGCCTACAACTTCTCCATGCCAAGAGCCTCCAGTTGGGGTACACCTGAAGCTTTCCCTTTTTTCCACCATAAAGCTTTCCTGCCTCCTCGGCCAAATCGAAGTGATGGTGGCTGACTCTCTTGCTATACAACTCAGAAGAGATAGACTGCTTATTCTCATTTGAGTGGTCTTTTATTTCTGCACTGGGTATAATTACTTTTATTTTTACCCTCTAGACAAAACAATGGTATTTCTTTGATTAAGCTGATGTTTTGTTATTTGAGTGAATGGGTATCTTCATGCCATCACAGCTTTTTCTACCAAAGCCTTTACTGTTTCTTTATTGATTTTTATTTCAATTGCATAAAATTATTATCACATTATAATTTTAACCTATATTTTGCAACTATTTTTTCACTAACACAAAAGAGAGTTGTTACATTTTGCTTATTTATTTTTAATATATAGTATACTTTTAGCAATATTCTTGGGATTCCTAGGCAGAAAATTTTATCACCTGAAAATAATTATGTTTATCATCTCCTTTAGGATACATTAATTTCTTATTTTTATCCTTTTTATATTATTGTCAGGTCTTCCGAAAAAAATTTTTTTTAAAGTTGTGTTGGCAGCATTCTTATCTTGTTCCTCACCTAACAGAAATAGCTTCAGAAAAATCACCAATGATTTTATTACCTATAGTAGCTATGGGATAAATGTTGATGAAGTACCCTTCTATTCCTAGTTTGTTAAGAGGTATTATCAGAAATTATATGTTTATCAACTATTTTCATATCTTTGGATATAACTATCCTTTGACCTGTTGAAGCAGTAAAATATAAACATGGATTTCTTAATTTAAATATCTTTTGGTTCTTAAACCCTTGTTGGTCATTATTTGATTAATATGGTGCCAAATTGAAAGTTTAGAACCTTGGAAATTTTATTGCCTTTCTTTTGCTCTAAAATTCAAAAACACAATATATAAGTCCAAACTCACAGATTCCTCCTATGTGATAGCTCACAAATCTAATTAATTCTCTTCCAAATCTAGCATCTGCTTGTCTCCACTGCAACAGGACTTACAGAATTTCAAGGAAGAGCGGCAAAACTTGGGCAAAGTTTCACAGAAGTTGCAAGATTTGTATTGACCATTCAATGAAATGATGGATATTCACAGAGAGAGGGGAGGAGATGGCATGAAATCCAGAAGGGTAATTTTGGGATAGGAAATAGGAAAAGATATAAGCAGAGACAGAACTGTGTTTTATATGCTCCATGGGCAATGATTAGACCTTTCCAAGAGGTCTAGTCTAAGAGAAAAATGATGAGGGGTTTAATTGGAGGAATAGATTGGTATCATACTGAATAGGGCGTTAAATACTAAGAAATCTGACTTTTATTCAGTAAGTGGGTTTTTGAGCCAGGGATTGATACACAAAATGATATTTGAGGAAGAGGACCCAGTATGTTATGTCTGGGCTCAATTATAGGAATGTCATCTAGAAGCAGGGATATTATTAAGAGAGTCACTTCAATCCTCTAAGGTGGTTTTTGCATCCTCGCTTGTATGAAAAATCTGATTAAAAAATTCTCTATCTCCCCAGTAACGTAGTTGTTTATAATTGCAGTTTGTGCATTTTGGCCAGTGGTTTCCTAATTTTACCCTTGAGTTCTTTCAAAACTCTTGGGTAGATGTCAATTGGCCTGTCAATTTATCTACATAAACAGATGTTCCTAACAGAAACCTTTAATTTTTTATAGGAATGTACGCTGCCACAAAAATAATTCAAAAACTTGTCTGCTATAGAGGAAATATTTGTTGCCGGTGTATTGTATTTAAAGATATATTTTGCATGATGATACTATCAGCCAGAATTTATACTTTACGGCCAAATTTTACAACTGAGATTCTTCGATAGAACTTTTTCATGCTAAATATCTAAATACAGAAGAATCAAACATGATTTTAGTTAACATCCTGTGAATGCTTCTATTATATGGTTTTTGTTAGCTTGGTATGAAGCTATTCCCCAGAGAAGAATAGGCTTTAGGACACCTATCTTATCAGAGGCCTAGTTTTTCTTTGTGACTTTCCTCCTACCAGAGATAGTTCTTTATTTTGAGGATAAAATTTATTAAATTAAGATTTTCTATACACAGCCTGTGATAACAGCTGTAGTCAACATAGATCAGAATTTCTCTCTACACTTAACAATAAACAATCAAAGTAGATGAGAACACTTATGATACTCAAGGAAAGCATGTGCGAGCCAAGCATTTCATATCAAGTCAAGTAGTCCTTGCAACATGAAAGCTACAACCAAAGAGTTTTGAACATGTAAGACCTCATGGGATATTGTCAGCATGAGATCTTTTAGGAAACAACTAGAGGATAAACTTCAAATAAGAAGTCACTGAGGGAAATCTCAGCAAAAGGCCCAAATACATTTTACAGCAAGTCTAAGACAAAACAAAGGTGCACATAAGGGCAAATGGATATAACGCAGATGGTATATATCCAGCAAGTATAGAAATAGTATAAATAATATCAGTGGGGTTTGGGGACGGAGTTGGGGCAAGAAGGTGGTCAGGAAAATAATCTCACTGATTCCTCTTATGTGATAGCTCACAAATCTAGTTGTAGAAATATAAGCACATTAACAATACAAAGGTAAACATGAAGAAAAATAATATCATTAATTAAACTGGATGTGAAGGAGGGGGAAGGGAGGAAAAGGACAGGTTAAATCCATAACGATGTGTGTAACTGGCAAGAAATAGTTATGTCTAAAAAGAAAGGACTCAAATATTACAATAAAGCAATGACTAAAACAAAAATATAAAATTTCTTGTCTATATGAAGATTTATGCAAAACAAAAACTTAGAAAACACAACATCAAATAACATCAGTGATGAGAAAATTGCCAGTAATATTAATAAATGTAAGTATTAAATTTGCCTATTAAAAGGAAAATAATTTTCAAGGTTGATTACAAAGCAAAAGCAATTCTATGTGGCACATATATCTAAATCAAAATGATTCCCAAAGACTGAAAATAGAGAGATGGGCAAAAACCAACAACTTACAACAAAGACAGTCTAAGATTTGGAATTTTACCCAAAATATTTAAATGGGAAGAATAATACAGATACCATCATTTATGATGTTTCAGCTCTTGGAAAAGGTCAAAAAACCATGACAGATTTCAGAGTGGTAATGCACCCTGGAAGTGTCACAGGAGTTTAATAAATCTCCAGATTGATGCTATGACAGTTGATTCTTCAGCTTATTAAGGACTGGATAGGTCTTACAGAATACCCTCCAAAATATATGCATGTTGAAGAAACTTTAGAAAATAAAGACATTTATTTTTAAGATTTTATTTATTTATTTGACAGAGACACAGCAAGAGAGGGAACCCAAGCAGGGGGAGTGGGAGAAGAAGAAGCAGGCTTCCCGCTGAGCAGGGAGCCCGATGCGGGGCTCGATCCCAGGACCCTGTGATCCTGACCTGAGCCGAAGGCAGACGCTTAACGACTGAGCCACCCAGGTGCCCCGAAAATAAAGACATTTAGAAAGAAGAACACAGAATCCTTGATAGACACTTCAACTAGTGATAAATACTATTAATGTTTAGAGTATTATTATTTGTGATATTTTCCTTTTTCAGGTTATATATAAAACACATATAACATATATATGTAACATATACACATCATATGCATGTTTTTTTAAAAATAAGATGTTAAAAAATTGGATGTTAAATATACAGTTTTATATTTTACTTTTCTAATATGATAAAACAGACATTTCCCATTAATCTCTAAAATTTATAACATATAGATGTACCATACTGTCTTATTGTGAAATGTGTATTTAAGTTGTAATTTTTTACTTTTAAAAGTATTGTTGGAATAAAGAGGAGCGTATACAAATCTGCATCTTTGATTACATCTTTAGAATTAATTATTAGAAGTAGGATTTGTATATCAAGGTGCATAACGATTTTAAGGCCTTTTTTTTTTTAAAGATTTTATTTATTTATTTGAGAGAGAGAGAGCACATGAGAGGGGGGAGGGTCAGAGGGAGAAGCAGACTCCCTGCCGAGCAGGGACCCTGATGCGGGACTCGATCCCGGGACTCCAGGATCATGACCTGAGCCAAAGGCAGTTGCTTAACCAACTGAGCCACCCAGGCACCCTTAAGGCCATTTTTTTAATGGAATGATTTTACCATCTCCACTGTCCTACACAGTGTATGTTAGCATATCTTATCTACATTTTTTTCATTAAGATTAAGTTTTAAGAAAAGGTAAGTTCATCCATTTTGACATTTAAAAATATATTTTACTTGTATTAATTGCATTTTTAATTTTTTTATTATGTTATGTTAATCAGCATGCATTACATCATTAGTTTTTGATGTAGTGTTCCATGATTCATTGTTTGTGTATAACACCCAGTGCTCCATGCAGGACGTGCCCTCCTCAATACCCATCACCAGGCTAACCCATCCCCCTATGCTCCTCCCCTCTAGAACACTGTTTGTTTTTCTTTGCTAGTGTGAGTGAATATTTTCCATAGTGTTAGAGTTAATTCTCATTATTCATGGTAGTTAATTGTATAAGGTTGTTATGTACACTGAAATAGTGTATACTGAACCATTGATCCCAG
This sequence comes from Leptonychotes weddellii, assembly GCF_054177405.1. Classification (NCBI taxonomy): domain Eukaryota; kingdom Metazoa; phylum Chordata; class Mammalia; order Carnivora; family Phocidae; genus Leptonychotes; species Leptonychotes weddellii. The sequence goes on from NC_138380.1 coordinate 22,859,894, forward strand.
GGAAAATACAGAATTAGGTTCCTGACAGCCTGTAGTCAACACATTTTCATCAACAAATCATGACATAATCTTTTTAATGCATGTTTCTGTTTAAAGGCATTTTTAAAAAAATATACATTGTTGATTCATTAACACTGAACACAAAATGGCCAATAGCACTACAATTCATGCCTGAATGAAGCTTATTTAACACATGTATTTTTTCTGTATAAACCATATAAAGTCTTCTTGCATTTAGAAGCTCTAGACAGGTTTCAGTACTTGGGGGCCATTTTATGTTTGGGGGGCCATTTTAAATAGCAAAGTCACCAACAAAAAGCACAAAAATATAAAAAATTGTGGCACTGAATAGACCACAAAAAGGATACTCATTTATAGTATGATAGCTGCAATAAGAAGGCAGAGCATTAAAAAAATAAATTAATTAATTAAAAAAAAAAGGCAGAGCATTATCTTTTTTGACATCAGCTGGGAATGCATGCATCCAGTGACTAAAATTTTCCCTGCTCTGCACGTGTCCATGAATGACTTTGAAAGTGCCACAAATATTGATTTTAGGGTTACAAACAAATTTTAGCAAGTAGATGAATTCACAAATATGGAATTGACAAGCAATAAAGATTAACTGTTTTTCCTAATATTTTTATTCTTTTCTAAATTCATTATTTATGGCATTAACCATGTTACATTGGGAATATTGATGTTATTCACTTATATGAGCTCTTTGCCTATTAAGGAAGCTAACCCTTTGTTATATTTATTTAAGAGTTATTTTCCCCTAGTGTTTTCTTCCCCTTTTAGTATCCTCAGAGTGTTTCTTCATTTTCAGTCATTCTACCTTTTGTGGACTACTGTTTCATTCTTTTATCATTTTTTCAATTTCTGTTGTGCTTTAAAAGAACCTATCTAACCTACGAAGAAATGTATGGGCTTTTGCGTCATCTTCTAATTAATGTGGTTTCTTTTTTTTTGTTCAATTTCATTATTGATATGGATTTTGTCATTATAAGGTATGAGATGAAAATCTATAATTTTGCTTCTTTTAAAATAATTTAGCCCATTGTCTCAGAGCCATTTATTGGATAGCACTTTTGCTATATGGATTTGTAAAGCTATGATATCTTCTGGGATTTAGTTCTCTTTTGCTGCTATAAGAATTTACCACAGGGGCGCCTGAGTGGCTCAGTCGTTAAGCGTCTGCCTTCGGCTCAGGTCACGATCCCAGAGTCCTGGGATCGAGCCCCGCATCGGGCTCCCTGCTCGGCGGGAAGCCTGCTTCTCCCTCTCCCACCCCCCCGCTTGTGTTCCCTCTCTCTCTGTGTCTCTCTCTGTCAAATAAATAAACAAAATCTTTAAAAAAAAAAAAAGAATTTACCACAAATTTAGTGGATTAAATTAACACACACTTATTATCTTACAATTCTGTAAATCACAAGTACAACATAGGTCTCAGTGGGCTAACATCAAGGTATCTGTAAGGCTGCACTCATTTCTGGACTCTCCAGGGAATCATTTGTTTCCTTGCCTTTTCCAGCTTCTAGAGGGTGCCCACATTTCTTGTTTCCTGACCTCTTTCCTCCATCTTCAAAGCCAACAACTGTGAGTCAAGGCCTTCTCATGTCTCTTTGATCTGATCCTTCTATCGTTGATTCTCTTTATCTCCACAGCCAGGAAAGGTTCTCTGCTTCTAAGACTCATGTGATTAGATTGAGTCCTCTTGGATAATTCAGGATAATTTCCCCCTCTCAAATTCCATAATTCTAATCACATCTGCAAAGTCTCTTTTGCAATTTAAGGTAACATGTTTATCATAGACATCATAGACATCTTTGGGAATAGGGAATGGGGACATTCTTCTGTCTACTACACTCTGTTAACATTTTTTGCGTACCCTGATCTATCTCTGAAGCTTTCATTCTATTCTGCTGGTCTGTTATATCTATTCTTGCTATAATATCATTCTGAATTTTTTTGATTAATATTATACTTTAATCTCTGGCAGTCCTTAGTGTTTCCTCATAATTTTTGTCTTTAAAAATGTTCTTGGTATTTATTTTAGAAAATGCTTTAGAACTAATTAAGTTCAAGAAACAGTCTTTAGAATTGTATAGATCCTATAATCCAAGAGGAACTAACAATACTTCCACACACATATCTCCATTCAACTTTTATTAATATGTGGGTATAAAATTTTTAATTTCCATCAAATATGTTCCAGATATTTCTTATTAAGCTTATTCCTACTTATTTGTTGTTGTTGTTGTATATGGGAGTGTTGTTCTATTATCTAGTATCTTGGATACATAGGAGAATGTTGATTTTTTTAAATGTTTGGTCTTTCTCTATTATTTTGAATTATCTCATTAATTCTAATAGATTCCAGTGATTCTTTTGAAATTTCTAAATTACCAAACATTTGTTCATAATGCTAATTATTTAGGTTGATGTGTCATATATAAGCAATAGCCCTTTAGTTTTTTCTAACTCCAGTTATAGTGTGTGGTTTTATATATTTACACCCTAAACCTGTTTGCACCAAGCTCAACAAATCTATATGAGTGAGTATGATGCAACCACTTCTCAACCAAAAACAGTAGGCTGTATTACAGGTATTTTCATATTTTTAATACCCTAAAATATATTATGAAAGATAAATAGCAAATGCATTAATAAATAATAAACTTAATATCAGGTATAATCATTGATAAATGAAAATGTCTATTTGGTGACTTTTCCTCTGTCAGTGCCCTCTCGCCAAAGATTACCTGTTGAACAAGTTGTGCTTACTAATCGCTCTACTTTAGAGAACACATTCCGTGGGGTATCATTAAAGGTTTTAGTAAAGAGAGTGTTAACGAGGGATTATTATAAGATTCGAGCCTGTGTTAGTGATTTAGGGGAGGGGTTAAAGAAGTGGGGCTGTGCTCTGAATTGGATGGTGTCAGGAAGCAGGAATTATTCTATGACTGATTATCTTAATAAATCTTTTCTAGAAGGAGAAAAGAACAGAGCAAGGTTAATGCTGTATTGGTCAAGAAACAGCAGGCACTCATATTTGCCATGACAGAATATGTGTTCTTTAATGTGGTATCATTGCTCATGAATTTTTTTTTTCTTTTTCTATGTTTACATGTGATTTCTGAGAGAAGGGTCTTGTTTTTTCTTAATCCACCATGCTCATGGAGTAGCTTTGTTTGATGTTGATGTTTTGTAAAGTTGTCTATGTTTATCAGAAGACCATCACGGTCTGTAAGTGCCACATCAGCTTCCAGATGTTAGAGGCTCCTTTTCTCTCTCATGACTATAGACAGCTACAACATTACTATCCCCCAAGTTTTGATGTTAATTTTGTCTGAGATAATTTCACTGTCATTTTTTTGTGTGTGTATGAGTTTATCCATTTTAATTTCTATTGCTCTGTACTGTAGTTGATTATGGTAAGTATATCCCTGAACTTTTTCAATAATCACAGATTTAGAATGTCACACATTTGGAAATATTTTTCTCTTATACTCTCCTAGGCACAATCATTTGTAAATTCACCTTTGAGGTTCTAACATTCTGGATTCAGAAAGATATTCTGAATTTCATACCAGTGTAGATGTATATGCACATGCATACATTACCAAATAAACACGATAATTTAGATTGCTGGTAGGTAAGCCTCTTGACATATGTATTTTGTAATTCAATTATGTGTGAATTTATATAAAATGGAATATATGTATATACACACATATTTTTTAACTTGTCATATAGCAGATTTAACATAGTTAATGTGATACATTTTTTGAATTAAGAGTACCCCAAGATACAGAAGAATAAGAACCAGTTTCCTCTCCTTTAAACTTTTACAAAAGAATTTGGACCATGATGAGTTAGTTTTAATAATCCCCTCTTAATTGCAACAGAGACAAGCCACAATTTTCCCACATAATTGAAATAGCCTCTTAGTTTTCTGAGTTCTTTATATAAATGAATTTAAAATGGAAAACTGATCCAGCTAAAATACAATATTTACAAAATTATTAGATTAAATAAGTCTAGCAATTTTTCTGTCAACTGGGATTAAGCAATCATTTAGAAATTTCCTAGGGCCAGAAAAAAAAATAGCTACATGTTTTTAGATTTTGACATTCAGAAATATTAAAGATGGGGCGTGTTCTAAGAGAGTTGATGTTTGCATTGGATGAAAAATAGAAAATACATTTTCTGCTATTACTCTGATGAAGAAATAAGATCACATATAAGAGATTAAATCTAGCTATATTTTTAATTTTAATGATCAACTCAGCTGGGGATTTATTTAATTTTTTAAAGATTTTATTTATTTATTTGACAGAGAGAGAGACAGCAAGAGCAGGAACACAAGCAGGAGTGGGAAAGGGAGAGGCAGGCTTCCCGCTGAGCAGGGAGCCTGATGCAGGGCTCGATCGCAGGAACCTGGGATCATGACCTGAGCCGAAGGCAGACGCTTAACTGACTGAGCCACCCAGGCACCCCTGGGGATTTATTTCAAATAATACACTTAAAATTCCAGAGCCAAGAATTACCTCTAAAGATTATCTTTCCACTGGTAATTCATTGTATTTGTATTGTATTGTTCTTTCTTTCTTTTTTCTTCTTTTTTTGGGGGGGGGTGGGAGGGGCAGAGGAAGAGAGAGAATCTTAGGCTCCACAGCCAGCGCGGAGCCAGACATGGGGCTGGATCTCACAACCCTGAGATCATGACCTGAGCCGAAATTAAGAGTTGGGGTTTAACCACCTGAGCCACCCATGCACCCCCAAAGGGATGATTTTTAAGCTGAGTAATTTAACCTCATAACAATTCTGTGTCTCTGCTTTTGTTTGGTAGATGCATATTTCTTGACAAAGTGAACAGAAGATGTTATCATAGAATTAGTAGTATTTTATAATAATAAAGTTTATTTCAAAAATATCAGTATCAACTATATAAGATACTTAGGGGAAAAAAAAACCCAACCAAATATATACTGCCCATTGTATGTGAAGTTTTTCATGCCTTTTGAGCGACGTTATCAAAAATTAGAGGGTGCCTGGGTGGCTCAGTCGTTAAGCAACTGCCTTCGGCTCAGGTCATGATCCCAGGGTCCTGGGATCGAGTCCCACATCGGGCTCCCTGTTCCGTGGGAAGCCTGTTTCTCCCTCTCCCATTCCCCCTGCTTGTGTTCCCTCTCTCACTGTGTCTCTCTCTGTCAAATAAATAAATAAAATCTTAAAATCTTAAAATAAATAAATAAATAAATAAAATTAGAAAGAATATGATCGTGTTTCACTTTTCAGAATTCAAGTTGAGAATATTCTTGTGACAGTTTTCTTCTCTACTCTCTTCTGCATGTGTTTACTTACCACTGGTCATTTGCTATAAACTTAGCAAATTAGGTTAGGTTTACTTTCTTTGGTATTCTTTCCTGTTAGTGTTCTTTTCCCAGTGAACTTTTCTCAACACCTGATGATGCACATTTATTTTGGAGTCATGATACATATGCTTAACTCTCATACTGCATATATAAAGAAAAAGCAAATCTGTATAGCTTATGGTTATTTATGCTTATTATTTGCATATGATGAAACTGATCCTAAGCAAGCAAAATTTATTATTTTTTTTATAAACATATACCTCTAATTTGGACTCATGTCTGTAAACTATTTATTCACTTAATTGGTCAAAATCAGAAAACAGTGCATTCCTTAAAGGTTTCTTCTTAATGTTACTTAGAAAATGCATCATATAAAGAATTAAAAACAATTTATTAAATAAAACCTTAACAGAAGTTTATGTTGCTAATTAGAACTGGACTGGCTCCATCCCAATCACTTCAAGTTTGTAAACTTGCCCAAGGGAAATGTTATCTTTAGAACAAGGATGCAAAATGTGGGATATTTTGATCTTCTTTGAGTTTTCAATGTGTAATTGTTCAGAACATATGGGCCTCTTATGTATAATGGAATAACTAAAAAACTAAGGTCTCCCAGAGCGTATATGACAAGTTCTATGAGCAGCTAGATCTCTCATTCTTCCCTTCAAACAGACGAAGGACAACTCAGTGTGCTAATCTGTGATGTAGAGGGGGAACCAGGGTAGTACTCCAAACAGACAGAGTTAAGAGATCTTTTGAAAATAACCATTGAAATTATAATCCTAACTAACTCCATGCAGGTTTACTGTCTCTTCAGTTTTGAGATCAACAGTCCATGCAAAATCATTAACACTAACAAGAATGCGCTTCATTACCCTGCCCTCTCAGAATCTCTATCCTGCCAGAAATCTCCCATCTCTCAGTTGTGGGGATTTTGGCACATATGAATTCATGCAATTTAAATTCTCTTATAAACAGTCTTTTTTAGAAGAGAAAGAGCAAGGGCAAGAGTGAGAGTGAGCGAGAGAGAGCTTCCTCATAAAATCCAGAAATAACAATTTTAGAATTAAACCTATATTCCATTAAATTTATTTTAAGTGAATGACTAAGTCGCTCACATGACATTCTTAAAAGTGAAGTGAAAATGTAAGTTCTGTTATATTTGGTTATAGACAGGAGTGGGCATTCTATGGTAACAGCTGGGATTTGGCAGAGAAAATAAAATATGATTTTATGATTAGCATGCACATTTTCAGAGAGAATAAATAAAGATTTAATGTTTCAATATTAAAATGTTCTCAAATAACTTGAAATTTATTCTTTGGCTACTTTTTCAAGCCTCTTAAAGCATGCTTAATATGCAATGTTAGACTAAATGATTATTCAGCTATAATCATCTCTTAGCTCATTTGTATATTTATATATTTACATAGTTCATTTGCATCAGTTCATTATTCTTCAGATAATTTCTTTTTCCATTTACATTGTGTGAGGTATTTGACTGAAAGTTTTCAGTCTCAGGATTTTTATCTGTCATAATTATTTAGCAACTGTTCTAGCACCATAACATTATCATTATTATTAATATTAGTGGGGTAATAGTATTATAAAAAACTAGTATTGTTAGAGTACTTTGTGCTTTACAAAGAAGTTCACAATTGCCCTGTGATAAATGTAAAACCCAATATTTGTTAACATTTTTAAAATTTTTTATTTATTTACTTTAAAATATTTTATTTATTTATTTGAGAGAGAGAGACACAGTGCACACTAGAGGATTAGAGGGACAGAATCTTCAAGCAGACTCCCCAGTGAGCACAGAACCCAACATGGGGCCCAATCTCATGACCCATGAGATCCTGACCTGAGCCGAAACCAAAAGTCAGAGGCTCAACCAACTGAGCCACCCAGCCACCCCTGTTAACATTTATTTTTAAAATTTCATTTAGCTTCATTTAATTGAAAATCTTATATGAATGGGACATAGTTAGTTTAAGGAAGTTTAATATACAGCAATTTGGGGGCAAAAAACAGGACCCAATTCTATTGGCTTCTAATATTTTTTTTCTATGACTTGCAGGTTTTTACATAATTGCAATTACATGATATATACATTTTTTCATCTTTAATTTTATCATTATTTTAAAAACCTGTTCTAAAATCTAGAAAAGACCGTTCATAAGAAAGGAAGAATACCACAATTATTAAGCATATTGAAAATAATTTCATCTAATCAACACTTAAGGAAACATAAACCAATATTTGATCTGGGAACATCTTGCCTATCAGTTTTGGAAAACAAATTTTAGCAATAACTTCTAATTGTGGACAAAATGCAGAGTAACAAGCTTTCTCACACATCAGTAAAGAGAAGGAGAATAAATGGTCACAACAGTTTTGTAAAGTATTGTGGAAGATGTTGCAAAACTCTACATACACTCATGTGGTTTGGTCCAATAATTCTACTCTTGTGGAACAATCTCAATGAAACAATTTAAAAAAGTAGAGGCAAAATAAGTGTTTCAGAACCTTTTTTAAACCTAAAAATTAAGAAATAGCATAAATGCTGAATAACATAAATATGATTATATAACTTGAAGTCTATTGCCTTAATTCCATGTTATGCACTGGTTTAAAATGTTTACCAACAATATATTAAAAATTATTTCTCTTCTTCTCTTGCATAGGTTTTCCTCCATGTTTTTGCTTTATCCTGTGTTTGGTTCATGTTAACAACATCTAGAAGTAGACAGAATCTCTCTTCCTCTAATTATTAAAAAGTCTAGGACTTCAATTAGAACAACTCAGCTTGTTTCTTCCTGAACCAGTCTACTGTGTCGAGGAGGGCTGAAGTCGGAATCCCAGGAGCTCATGACAGATCAATACCTCTACATGGGCTGCTATGTAATAGGGACAGAGGATAATGGATGATGGCGATGCAAACTACTACAGTTTTAGAAGAAAACTGATGTAATATAGGGGTATAATTGTCACATAGCTGTCTTTTTAAATTTTTTTTACCGGTTCAGTCTTTTATTTGTTTTTATGCTTTTTTAAAAATTTAAATTCAATTAATTAACATATAATGTATTATTTGTTTCAGGGGTACAGGTTTGTGATTCATCAATATAACACCCAGTGCTCATTACAACTCATACCTTCCCCAATGTCCATCACGCCATTACTCCATCCCCCTACGCTTCTCCCCTCCAGCAACTCTCAGACATAGCTGTCTTAAATTAAAAAAAATGTTATAAAAAATACAATGACATTTATTAAACATTTTTTTTTTTAATGAGGATGGGGAGGGAGACTAGAATTTTACTCTGTACAGTTCCTCATGGGATTGGAGAGGAGTTTTCCTTGTGGACATAGGGGAACAAGATTTTCCAAAATAAAAGTTCCAATATGTAGAACCACTTTATTTTTAAAATTCAATTTATTTAAAATAAAAAAATAAAAAACAAAATCAGTTCAATCCTTAAACATTTCAAATGAACCCATTTTAAAAATCTTATCAGCAACCTAGCAAAACTGGTATCAATTATCAACGTTTTATAAAGGGGAACATTGAGGCTTATTGAGTAGAATTAATTAATTTGCTCAAGGTTATCACCACTGGAATTTTAAACCAGTTTTAACTGAAATTCTATGGCTTATGTTATTTCCCCACTGGTGTTAGCAGCAAGAAGTCATAAAATGTGATTTCTTTTTAACAAACTTCTTGAATAAATAATCTGTGTCTATATTTTTAAATTAAGGTATTTTTCTAGATTTTAACAATCCAGGAAAAAATATAAAATATATAATTTAAATGAAATTGTAAAATTTATGTGAAAATAATGGTGTGGGGATAGTGTATGGTCTCTAGAGAGCTTGAGGAATATGGGACTCCATATAATAAAATCACCTGCATAATAATCAATGGCCCTTAGCTGTGTATATTGGCTTCCCATATTCAAGCATGTAGTAAGTGTAAGGCTGGAAATCACTTCCTGTCATCTGGAAGAAAAGCAATCAACAGGAAAGCACATGGCAAAACTATGAAAATGCTCACATGGAGATATAACTAAAGAGTGTTCCAGAAAACCTCTGAAGTGTTCTTACCAACAGGATATCTTCTGTCTAAAAAATATTTTTCAAAATTGATGTAAATTTCATGAAGCTAAGCCGAATATGAGACATGATTATGCATGTATATACTTCAACATATTGCACAGATGTGAAGTATCTAGATTTATGTGTTCTCCATTAGAGGTCCAAGACACAAATACAAGCTTATTAAAAAGATAACTTATTTTCTAATAGAGTGTATCACAAACTTCAGCTCTATAGCCATGTCGGATCTCTGATCTAGGGTCTGGGGGTTTTGTCCCAGCTCTAGTGTGGGAATGTCTGTGAGTCTGGCACATTGATTTATTTTGTGATGACTCTTTCTCATAGGTAAACTGACACAGCTGTCCTGGATTATGTCTAAAATTTTCTCTGGTTCTGAATGACTATTGTTCAATAATTCTGCCCAAACAAATAGTTCTTCCAGTAGAGTGCGCACATTTTATTCTGGAGCATACTCATAAATACATGATAATTGGTTTAACAAGTATTGAGTTTCTACTCAGCTAGGGCACTAGGGATGCAGTGGTCAAAGAGGAATATGGATTCTACTTCTTTATTAATGTACTCTTTGAAATATAAGAAGGTAATAAATTTATTTTTTCTCCAATCTCTACCTTTAACCCCAGAAGAAAAACTGCTTTCTACCCTGGCATGTATGTGTGTATATGCACAGATATCTTCCAGGGATTTTCTTCTTGTCACTTTTACATTTACACACTAAAAAAAAAAAAAAAAAGTTTAGTATGACCCAGACTTTTCTTTTTTAAAAAGCCTGGTGTTACCTAAATCAAAATTACAGTTTCTCTTCCAGTATGATGCTTATTCTACGCACACCTTCCCCGCAAGCCCTGTGTCTGATTCTTTATTCTCCCTGTCACACCTCCCTACTCACTGCGAAGAGATGGGGTGATGGCCGGAAAATACTTCTTAGAGGAGTTATTTCAGCTTACTATCCCAGAGAAAGGGAGCAAGCAGGAGAAATCATTTTAAGTTCATAAATTGAAAGCCCGCAGGCCCCATCCAGAGTATAGATACATTTTCTCTGATCCCACCACACTTTAAAACATTTTTATTAATTGCCAATATTTATAAAGTTGGAAGATTATAAGTAATCAAATAGATTTCTAGCTTCCTTCATAAATCAGAAGATCTAGTACTCCTGAGCCAGCGTATTGGTATGATCCAATAGCTAGAGTTGGGTACAGCTGTCCCCTCTCAGCCCCGGTCATTAAGTTCCCCGCCACCCACTAATGGATTATACCCGGCTTGCTTTGCTTAAAAGATCGGTGTCATTGGCATTTGAGATTTGAATGCTAGCCTACAGGCATGAGAAACTGCAAGTTCCTTAATATGTATATCAGTTAGGGTTCTTATTTATAAACATCGGAACCAGGTCTGACAAATTTAGCAAAAGCAATTTGATAAAGGATAGTAGATGGTTCACATAAACTGTCAGAGGAGCAAAAAAACCTGCCTCGGAAGCTCTGCAGCCCAGAAGAGTAGCCACATCACAGCCCTGTGCTGCCCAAGATGCTGTTCTGCCGCGCGCCGCGGGCTCCACGCCAGGCACCGTGTCCCGGGGTCTGCCGCGGTATCGCTGGGCTTCCGGCCCCGCTGCGGAGAGCTCTTCATCATACCACACCACCTCGGTCTCCAGCAGCATCCAGTCTGCTCAATGTCACCATCCTCCCGTTACTTTCTTCTGAATGATCCTTTGAAGGAAACTAAGTCACATACCTACCTTGTATCTCTAAACAAGGCCCGGGAAGCAAATTCGGGCATCTACTTTGGTGAGGTGGGAAAGTGTTCATTAGGTACTTCGCGTTGATTGTTTAAGTGGCTTGCCGTAAGTGAGCTGCCCTGGTAAAGATGAAATCTGAAGTCACCTCTCCTGTGCCCCATCCATTATTTTACCCATGCCCTTACCTCTATATTGATAGAAAGCTGTAGTCCTAAGGAAAGGATCTGAAATGGTAGAACTTTCAGAAATTGTAGGAAGCTTTTTACTTTTAATCTTGAAAATTTCCATTTAAAAACCATTATTTCTCAAAACATGCATTCAATGCTTGCTGCATATGAACTTGGACACCATGGGAACACATATGACACTGATGAAAGACTACGTCCCTGATGTGCCAGCATTAGGTCAGGGAAAGCAGATAAAGTTAACAGGGAATGCCATCAACTTCTGCTCTGAGCATAGATACCTTATTCTAGGATTTATACTTCATGAAACCCCCAAATCTGTCCCAAGAGCACTACCTTAGCATCATTTAATCTCACACTGAGGCCTGAGTTTTTCCAACAGAAACTGAATTATTCTGATAAGTAATAATTACAATGTACTTGAATTTTCTGTACATATGACGACCAGGTAACTAGGACAGGATAGAAAATTCTTGAAAGCAAGAATACGTGTGTGCATTTTGAATGAGTGAATGCTTTTAATAACAGGCTTTCAGGTCATCAGAATAGGTACAGAAAGCTGAGCTGAGATAGTGTCCACATCCTCAATCATATTACATTCTTTTTTCATTTTGTAATGAGAGAAATAAAATGTCCTCCTTCTCTTGCCAAAATAAGTAGAGGTATGAATTATCTGAAATGCAATTTAATTTCTTTTGTGTGTCAGGCCAATAGAGAAGAACGGATACAGATAGGAAAAGAACAATCGTAATCAAGAAATCATAAATAATTATATTTAGAGGTCTAGCCTAAGTAGCTGGTTCAGACTTTTATTTGTCTTCATGCAATTACATGACTTACAAAAATGGTCATTAAATGAATGAATAAATGATCTTTTTACAAGCCAGAAGAAATGTAGCTTACTGTTTGATCACTGATCCCTGCTCAGTGAAAACCAGGAAACAGGGGAGGAGGCAGAGCAGTGACTCAGAGCAGTGCTCTGGAATCAAACTGAGACAGGAAAAAGCACCCAGAAGGACAAACCAAGTGTCAGAGACTAGCCACTTCCTTTGTCTAATTTTACTACAAAATGTATTGAAGGAAAGAAACAACAAAATGAATAGCTTCCTTTCTGTGGGTATTGGGACAACCAAACCCTGTTAGGAGTGAGTTTTCTTTTCCATTTAATCAAAGAAAATTTGTAAAGATGAGGATACTTTAAGATGTTATAGTTCTTCTAATTATTAGAATTATATCATTTTGAAATAATCATATTAGAATAAAAGCAGAGCACCTCCTTCTCTCTTTTTTCACTCTCTTATTCTCTCTTGGTCTCTCTATACCTCTGGCTCTCCATCTTGTTCCTGCACACATGCGGGCTCTGTCTCTGTCTGTCTGTCTGTCTCTCTCTCTCTCTCACACACACACACACACACGCCCTCTCAGGCATGCGCCTAGATACAATTAGCACTGCACACCAATAGTAGTTAACCCTGGGACTTAAGGGAAAAGAAGAGCATATTTAAATGCTTAAAAATGCCAGAGTACTTTATAACATCTACTACTATTGCTCATTGTGAATCTGACTGTAATTATCTTGTAAGATTACCTCTTGCAAAAATAAACAAAAAAAACAAGATCCTTAAGTTCACCATCTATTGAGAAATCTATATCTCTTTTTTCTTACCCTGAAAAGTTCTCGTTCAATCACAAGAGTGGCCCTTTATTGTGTATTCTATTATTTGGTAGACAAGTCTGTGTAGATCTTACAATATCATAGAAGCATGAGGCTAAGAAAGCCCACATAGGCCACTTGAATATGAAATAGGAAGTAATTCCTTTTACATATTGGGAATAATGTGATGATATTTCTCCATTGAGTGGTGAAAAAAAATGAACGCCTGTTCTTGCCTGGTTTAAAACCTGGTCTTCTAATCTCTAAACTTTTTGTATCTGGTAATGGAGGCTGGGTTTGGGAGTGGGCCCAAGGGAATTGCTGACACCAGAAGACAGTCATAGGCTCAGCATGGAGGGAGTGAAGCAGCCCTGGGATCAAAGCAGAGCGCACACAGGCCCACGAAGGTCGTTGAACTGCTGCCCTTTGCTCAAGCTGTACCTTTATCTCCACAACATGTCAGCTTAGTCACTGGGTCACCCTGACGAGGACTCTTCTGACTTGATACAATGCTTGGTCAGGTCCTCTTTCTACTTCTCTCATTTCTCTATCTCTGTACTCCCAAGCTACTGTTCTTATCACCTCCATTCAGGTCATTTTCCCACTCTGTGGGCATTTTATTGCTTGTTTATTTATTTATTGTTGTCGTAATTGGGTTGACTCTAGATACCGACTCTCTTGAAATTCCTAAATCATACTTTCATTCCCAATCTCCCTCCCAAGTTCGAGCCACACACTGCAAACTGCCTATTGGATATCAAATATTGCTTAGATTTCAGCTGTAAAGTCATTCCTCCTGTGGCTTCTACATTTTATTATAATCATTGCTCTTGAAAACTCACACGATTCATTGATAACTCCTTCACCCTCAATCCAGTGAATTTCAAGTCTGGTTTTATTTAATAATTTTTAATATGTATGCCACATTTTCCTGTGCTCTGCATTAATCCCTGACTTGTGATTCTTAATGTGACACCTGCATTATTGCTACATGGTCCCTTGTTTTCTGTCCATTCACTGATTAGCCGAACTTTCAGGAAATTATTGTAATAATCGTTCCCAAACCACCATTCTGATTATATACCCAATCCCCTTTTCTAGATCTTCAACAATTCTCTGTTCTATAACAAATGCTATCAAGACACATTCAAAGCTCTTGAAAAATCTGATGCTATATCGTCTCATCTTATAAGGCCACATCTTATGTATCCTGTACCAAAATGATAAGATGTGGCCTTACAAGATGTTATAATTCTTCTAATTATTAGAATTATATCATTTTGGTTTTCCCTGAACATGCTTAATGCTTTGATTTGTGTTGTGTCCTCTGGCTGACATGACCTTCATCTTTGTATGTTAAAATAATGCATATTGTTCAAGGATATGTGCAAATGCAATGAAGCATCCAGGAATACTTCTTTAACTATGCTTATGTCTTTTACCTGTTTTGTATCCTTGTCTCTCTCTCTTTATCAGTGTATCTGTGCCATTTCACCTACTAGACTATAATAAGTTTTTTTTTAAGTGAGTGACTGTGTTACCATGTCCAATACTTTTCCTAGTAGCTTTCAGTAAGTAGATCAATGAAATAAGCATTAAAATCACATAACGAATTACCATATTAAAAATGGGGTTGCAACAGATTATCCCTTAAAAACTCCTCATGTACTAAGATGCAATAAAAGCAGGAGGTTTAAAGATATCATCAGACATCCTGATATAAATAATGAAATATATATCCTTTATATTTCTTAATAATAATTGCATTATAAAATAGAATTCTAATAATTTGTTGAAATAATGTTGCAAAATAGAATCCTATCACATCAGTTGGTAATATCACAGAGGTGTCCACAACTATCCTGGATAGGCAAAAGTTTTACCTTGTATTACTGTATTCCTTTTTTTCCTCTACTCTACTTCCTGATCCCTGGTATTGTTAGAATCTCATTAGTGTTTTCAACTGAAGTCACAAAATGAACCAATCTTAATTTTATCTTGGCATTTCCAATGTTATTAATCTGTATACACTATATCCATTTACTTTATCGTAGGCCTTGTTTGTGTTGGCAACATACTCCTCTGAGCCTCACTGAAAACATTTCATTGTTCAGGAAATGCTCTAAGATCATGAATCTAGTCATTATCTGGTTTTCACTAAGGACACTCTGTGTAGAGATTAGTTGAGGGTGAGGAAATACGCTGCAATCTGACAATTAAAGCACCAATGCAGTGAAACCACTGGATGCACTGATGGTTTCAAATGAAAACTAGCGAATTCTACAGGGAAGAAAGAGTATGGGCTGTTCATATAATAACATTGCTACTTATTAGTGGCTTAACCTTGGATGCTTTGCCAACACTGTAAGGCTCGGTTGGTTTATTGTGTTTTTGTTTTGTTTTGTTTTTCTTAGTGTGAGAAATGAGTAGGATAATAAAGCCAAACTTACAATGTTGTTATAATGAATAATAGAGATAATATAAATCAAGTACCCCAAAACTAGTAAAGGTTCAATCATTATGGCTAAACTTCTTTAATGTATGCAATCACATGAATTGATGTTTTCAGTATTCATTTTAAAATATTACACTTTACCAGATATTTATTCATTTTTTTTAAACAAATATATTTCTAGTAACTAAACTGTCCACCGTCAGGGATCAATAATCCTATTACATATTTGGAGCTGCTTGACTAGAAGGACCCTGTTCATTAATTTATTTCCTGTGCAGTGCAGTGCACCTGGAACCTGGGTAGTGCTTAGGACAAGTTCCTTCACTGAAAGTGAGCAGGACCATAGAGAGATAGAAGCTTCAAATTATTTCCAATGATTTAATTAAAATAGAATATAATTAAAGTGAAGACAGCATTCTCTAAAATTTCGCATGGGCAAAAATGTTTAGGAGTCTGTGAAAAATAGCTTTATTTAATAATTAAATTTGATTAGAAATATAAGTAAGAGGTAAATCAGAAAAAGAGATCTAGGTAAGGCTGGATAATAATTCGGGAAATGATAAAAATCTAAATCTAATCTTTTGTTGCTTTTGTATCTCTTAAACCTATACTAAAATACATATTCTTTATTTCCTTAATCAAGACTGGTGTCTATAATTTGAAACTATAGTTTCCATGATTAGAGTGTTTCTTGACAATTTCTAGGGAATTTGGTTAAAGAATTAATATTAGAAACTATTCTTTATCTGCATGATTTTCATCCTGTGCTCTTTAATTGCTGCCTCCATCCTAGACCAGACTTGGAGGTTTCTCCTCTTTCTCTTATGCAAATGAATGGGACAATTTCATGTCTTGATTCTGGCCTGGAATTTCCAATTAAATGATAATGATTCATGTATGTTTTAGATACTGTTAAGTATGATTTAATTTGCACCTTCTCAGTTACAAATGATACCTGCGTTGGGACTCTAAAGGAAGAACATTGTTGTTTCTTTGCACCTATTCTATGCCAAACATTTCACATATTTTTTTATTTTAAACTTCCATTGTTTGTTATTATTCTAAGAGGACAATAAAAAGAGCAAGTGAATCTTCATTTTTTTACTAAAATCTTTAAATGCTGTGCTTTCCCAAGATTGCTTACTGTAAATACTGTTTCTCAAGATGTTCATTTTTGAATGACTAAGAAAGATACAGTTAACTAGGGTTATTATCAAATAAGATTGGTTGTGTTAAATTATTTTAAATCAATAGTAAGTTGATGTGTTCTAGTAAATCTGACCACGTGTTCAATTCAGCTGGAAGATGATATAAGGAATCTAAAAACAAATATGAGGCTGTATATGTTTTCTTAAAAATTTTATGTATCCTGGGCGCCTGGGTGGCTCAGTTGGTTAAGCGACTGCCTTCGGCTCAGGTCATGATCCTGGAGTCCCTGAATCGAGTCCCGCATGGGGCTCCCTGCTCGGCAGGGAGTCTGCTTCTCCCTCTGACCCTCCCCCCTCTCATGTGCTCTCTCTCTCAAATAAATAAATAAAATCTTTAAAAAAAAATTTTATGTATCCTGAAAAATTCTTTTAGTACAGCTAGAAGGATATCCTTGACTATCGTTGAGGCAATAATTCAGGAATAGCTATGAGTGGATGACTTTGAAGTGCACAATTCATAAACGAGGTCCCTGCTTTAGAGAGGTGTCACGCCTCTGAGTCCAAAAGGGAAAGTTACCAATAGCAAAGTCTTTAGAACAAACTGAATTGGTAAGACAGATTTGTACTCAGTGTAGAAAGAACTTTAGGTCACTAATTTTTACTTTTATTATATTCAGAAGTCAGTAATATCATCTGCAGTACCATCTTTAACTGCAAAAAAATGATTTCTCCACATCATTCATCACCAGCCTCATCTTCATCTCAATCTCATTCTGCCAGATTATTTCTCTGTCCCAACATTCTGTGGATGTTATAGCAATAATTTCATGTCCAACTGGAGGGATTCTCAATCTTGTAAATTGATTCTGATTGCCATTCCTCTTAATAATTCAGTGTTTTTCTAATTCAATTCCATTATTAGAAAGTCTGTTTATCTAGTTTTATACTTATTTATTGCTCCCTAGTTCTGACTTCAGATACTACTTTATTTATAGAGTAATATTTCAATTCCATAAATAAGTTATACAAATAATAAAGTTCCATAATATTTGTGAGTCATAGTTCTTATTTTCATGCTATATGAATTACCCAACACATGCTTTTTCTGCCTCTTTTTTATGGCTTACTTAGTTTGATATTTTACATTTCAAAATATGCCCATGTACAGATAAATTTAAAAACAACATTCTTGAACTTTCGGGAAAACATGAAGAGAAAAATGCAATCACTTTTGCTAGAATTGAAGTTTAGTCTTGATATAATCACTCACAACCTAGATAAATATCAGGTTGACCACACTATGGCAGCGTGACCATAACACCATTGTTATGAGCGTCCACAAAGCATATACTGCCTAGATGTGTTTCTGAGTCTGGTATGGATATTTTTTAGATGTTCAGGATTAAATATGCACAACTGGGAGGGAAGCATGATCAAAGCCTATCCAGGAGAAAAGTCATAACCTTGAATCACAAATGAAGGAAAGCAGCATGGATCTCAGAATTTTAAAATTATCAGGTACTGGGAAATCTAAAGCTGTTTCTGCACTTCCCTGATCCCAGCACACTCACCTTTTAAAGATCACAAAAAACAGGTAAGTGCATTAAAGTGTTAACCTGCTGCAGAAATCAGATACTAGATAACCATGTCAAGGAGAAGGAAATAAATAATGTGGCAGGATGGAAAACATGGGGATAAACATGGTAAGAAAGAAAGAATTGTATCTCGGTGATCAATTACACTAGATTTTTCTTGTGGTTGTTTTGTGTGCACTGTCAACCGTTATATACCATAATAGAAGGAAATTCCTAATTCTTAAGCAATTGAAATAAAGAAAGAAAAGTTGTGAACTAGATGCTTGCAAACTTTTTTAAGAAGACAATATGAACTCTCTCTGGTATTCTGTTCTTTCTGATTGAATACAGACTATTCCTCTCCATGGAAGCAAGCCCATTAAGAATGCAAAAGATTCCAGCTCAGCTCATAGGTAGGTAATGCTACTGCCATTTTTCTACTATAGATTTTGTATTACAGATGTTGACCATCTCCTGATAACTGGACCCTGGGCTAGATTCAACTTATACAGATAGATAGGCAGGAAAGACAATGTGATTGAGACTGAAGGAGTAACCTGTAAGAAAACAAGTGAGTAGAAGAATTGCAAAAAGCATTCTAAATGGTAGAAATTCAATCTACCTAATGTGGCCTATGGACTCTTTATTTCTCCAAATTATGTAGAAAGCATGATTGGATGGGGGTAGGGCATGAGTTGAGCACATATTTAGTGCAAAGAAGAGTTGATATGCTGTGCCAATCTGAATAAATAGTAATATGATGAATTGTAACTAAACTGGGATTTCAATGGATGCAGAAGAGATCATATTCCCATTCATGCAGTCATTAAAAAAATTTATTAGGCAACTTTATGCCAAGTTCTGTTAGACATTAGAGAGTTAACACAAAAGAGACAAAATGCTTATTCTCAGAGAACACATTGGTAAATTATTCCTCTTTACCTATCACAATTTAGTACCTAGCATCTTATGACAGAGGTCTTATGTTCTAGAATATGGAGGGGCATGGAAAGAATAATTCAGTTTTCCTGGAAGGGTATGAAAGACCTTAAAGAGAAGAGAATATTTGGGGTTAAACATAGGAGGGCAATAGAAATACATTAGGTAGTTCGGAAAGCAATTCATTTTCTGAGAGGGTGTTGCAAGTTGAGCTCTCTGTAAAGCCAGCTCAAAAACAGGGATTAGCTTGCAGAGTGTTTATTAAGGGGTGCTCTTGGGACCAGACCCAATGGAAGTAAAGGAAGGGAGCAGACTAGAGTAGCAGGTGAAGTACAAGTGTGATGGAGGTCCAATTATAGCTTTGGCTTACCCCATAGGGAGCTCTGGAAATAGAGTGGACTTTGAGGTTTGTTCTGAGCTAGACTGAGATAACCAAGCCATTACACCCTTCATATCAATCAGGCATTTGCATGAGGGCTACCCCAAGAAGGGGCAATCCTCCTAGGAGAGGCAGTTGTATCAGGGACTGACAACTAAATGGTGTTTGCTGACCATGCTCCCAGCAGCTGGGCTAAAAGTCGTACCTTGAAGAGGAATTGGGGCATATCACAATGACCACGACAGAGGTGACATGAATAGAGGCTTGAGCTTGATGGAAAAGGTTGAGAATAGCTATGATAATGGGAAAACTTGTTGGATAAAACACATATTATAGGACCGAGGAACAGGGGAACTGAAGGTGCTGTGGAGATTGGTTACGATGCTGGAAACAAGTCCTGTTACCCCTCTGGGGCAGCACAGTGATTTAAGGAATTCTAAGCAGCAGGCTTTGGGTCAATTTAGGCTGGTGGAAAAGGAAGACAGAGGAGAGCATAGCTAGGAGAATGTGCCCTATCAGCTCTTGGGAAAGGCAAGACAAGACACAACTTCCACAACCACATCGTTAGAAACATACAGTGGAGCTGTGGTAAGCAGAATAAGGGCTCCATGGATAAGAGATCCTTGTAATTCCCAGAACCTCTGAATACGTTACCCTAGATGGCAAAAGGGACTTTGCAGACATGATTAAAGGTATGGACCTTGAGATAGGAGCTGATGATTCATTATGTGGGTGAGGCCAATATAACTACAATGGTCCTTAAAAGTAGAAGAGGCCAGGAGAGAAGGCCAGGATGATGCAATGTGAGAAAGACTTGAATTGTCATTGCTGGCTCTGGAGATACAAAGAGGCTGTGAGCCAAAGAAGGTGGGTAACCTCTAGAAGCTGGAAAAGGCAAGGCAGTGGATCCCACCCAGAACATACCGATAGGAAGACGACCCTGCAAACACTTCTATTTTAGCCTGATGAGGCCCTTGTCATACTCTTGACCTACAGAATTGTAAGATAGAAAATTTACGTTGTTTTAAGCCATTAACTTTGTGGCAATGCATTACAGCAACAATAGAAACTTAGAAGATTCATGTTAGAAGTTAGGTTCTAAATTCAGCACATGAGATGAATTCAATTAGTCAACATTGAGTTTGACAATAGTTTATATGGTCCATAAAATATAATGAACATGATCTGGCTTATGTGACCCTGTATATTCATCTTTATCTATAAATACATAATATGTAAAATAATGTACAGGTTATACACTCTACATAGTATATACATGAAAAGTACATATGCAAAAAAGTTATCCTCCTTTTTAAAATTATATGCATAATCAAAATTACATGAACTAATAGCATATATGATGTTCTAACCTACTAGATAAAAGGAGATAAGAAAGGCAAGAATATTATTGGAAATGAGGTTTAAATAACTCTCTTTGGTATAGGTGAATGAGGCAGGAGATCAGCTATAAGAAAAAAGTTAAAATATTAGAATAGGAAAGCAATTCTGACTTAATTCTCATCTCATGGAGTACTGATGAAAGGGTCTTACTATTCTTCCCATCTAGGAACAGGATTACTTCCAGCATTTGGGGCAGGACCAAAATTCTAGGAGAGATGAAATACTTCACAGGATTCAGAGGCACGGAGCTAAGTAGATTAATAGAGAGCCTGCTGATTCACTAGTAATTTCCTTTATTCGAAATCCCAGGAAAGACTTAAGCTGCTTTCAGCCCTTTAGAAATGATATAATAATAAAACTTCAGCATATCGTAGTATTTTTTAGCTAAAAACAATAAAATTAAAATTTGTAATTAATGCTATTAAAAACCTATATTCTTATGAATTGTATTACATAAATTTAAAAATAAACTTAATTTCAATCTGCGAGAACAATTATTATAGTGGCTAAAAAATGAATCAATTGTGTAGTTTAGTTAACAGACAGCATATTTCTCTTCCTGTTCTGTATCCCAAGAAGCTGTAATAAACTCAGAATCTCTTTTAAAATGGCAGATGCACAGTCAATAAGAGCTTCACCCTTGAGCAGCTTCCCAAGTACAGGAAAACAAAGTGTTCTGATTTTCCCCTTTTGGGAAACAGATCCATTTCATCTCATGGACTTTTCAGTGATATAGAAAGTGCAAGATAAAAAAAAGACCTCATTTGCTTATCCTTGAAAATCCAATACCAGGCTAAGGAGATGGGTCAGGGGAGGGAATGAGGAAAAAGAATGCAACACTAATATATTTGATTTGTTTTGGAGTTTGATGTCACTATAGAAGAAAAGCAAATATCCCTAGACCTTAGTTTATAACCCTACTTGTGGTATATAAGAACAAATATCTGGATTTTTGCATCATGACTGAGTAGTAGCTTGGTTTTGCATTATAAAGCACCAGAGGTGGGCATCATAAAGATGCTATTTAATAGCTAAGAAGATACAAACAGCAAAACAAAAGTCCCTGGAATAAAGGAAGTGATTATAGGTCATTACTCAAAGTTGTGAATCCATGACTCCAAGTTGCATTTTAGATCCTAACAGAAAAGAAGGTTGGAGGAAATACCCACTCCATCTCTCGGCTTCTCTGATTCTTCCCTCATGCCTGCCCTGCACATTAAAACTGGAGACAAATTTTTACTCGCGTTAGATACTCAATAAATATTTACGTAGTGAATAAAGCAAGGGGTAAATAAATCAATGATTAACAAATAATTCGTGTTTAAGGATGGTGAACTGCTCCAATGGCCATCCTACTGTAAAAATACTCCACTTTTGGCATTTCTCTCTGGTGGTAAGTCCTTGTCTGGGGTTTGTGTCCAGTACTAATTAAGTGTACTCTCCTTTTAAACACCAATTTCTCAAGTTATTCTTTTTTTTTTTAAAGATTTTTTATTTATTTATCTGAGAGAGAGAATGGGAGACAGAGAGCATGAGAGGGGGAGGATCAGAGGGAGAAGCAGACTCCCTGCCGAGCAAGGAGCCCAATGCGGGACTCCATCCCGGGACTCCAGGATCATGACCTGAGCCGAAGGCAGTTGCTTAACCAACTGAGCCACCCAGGCGCCCCTAATTTCTCAAGTTATTCTTTCTTGGCTTATAGAACAGCTCACTTAAATCTTCTAAATTGGTTTGCTGGGGAGATGGCCCTGACCTCCGTCCCCTTTAGATACAAGCTCATGTTCTACATCTCTTAAACTAAGGCTATGTTCACACCAGTGTAATTAACTGAATAATTGCCGTAATGGGATTTAACCTTACTCTCAGTATTAATTGGATGATTGCTCCAGTGTGAACATACTCTAATAAGCTTCCCAAGAACTTAGACTTTACCTTCTAAAACCAAAGTCTGCTGTACTTTCCGTTCATTGAAGTTACTTCATTAGAGATGTAATGAAAGTTAAAAACAAAATACTCAGAATAGAAATATGTGTGCTGGAAATAAAAGCTTCACTGATGACACCCCACAGAGATATTTACCATTAAAAATTTACAAAGCTTTCCAGAATTTCTTTTGTCTCTCTCCCTTTCTCTCTCTCTCCTCTCTGTCTCTCTCTCTCTCTATATATATATCTCACATGCATACACACATACATATATGTACAAACACACCTCACATTAAAAGATACACATACATATATAACATATATAAATAAATATATAGATATATGTATTTGCATATATACACGAGACATACACGTGTAATAGAAGTCCCTCTAAGAGCCATTTGGTTCAATGTGAGATGATCAAGTATTAGCATAAATATTTACCAATATTTTATTCACAAATAAAACTAAGGTCAAAGCCAAATATCATCACTATAGAGTGAACTTCTATAATACTTCTATAATACAATGATAAACCTGGTATTTTATTTAAAACAATTACTGATGAGGGAGCAGAAGGCTGGCTGAAGACAAAGCATAAGCTGACACCTTGCAACCACCTCCCACCCCTCACTCCTGGGTGGGACATGTGTGACATTCTTCCAGGAATCTCCCCACTATCTTAATGTTAATGCCTAGCTAGAGGGGAAAACAACCTTAACTTGACAATGGCAAGGCCTCCGTATCTTGTAGGTCCTCCTTAGCATATGAAAATTCTCCTGAAACCTCCCTTTTCCTTACCTCCCCCAACCCCATAGTATATAATCAGCCACCCCTCACAACGCTGGGGCAGCAGCTCTTTCTGCCCCTTGGTCCTATTTCCGTACTTTAATAAACCACCATTTTGCACCAAAGACATCTCAAGCATTTTTTCTTGGTCGTCGGCTCTGGACTCCACCCCACTGAACCTCACCTATGTTCCAAAACCACATCAATTACTTGAACTTTATTACTATAATTTTTAGTTAGACACATTTAAAATTTAAGATTATAATGCTGGAACAATAAAGTCTTAGCACTATTCTATGCAAGAGTGATCATGTGGTCCTTACATGTTACATTTATAAAGCTAAATAAAAGGCTCAGTTTTACCAGATGTTAGTAGAAGTGAAGATTTTAATAGGTGTGGGGATAATCTCATTTTTTTTCTAATTTTTTCTCTTTAAATTATTCATATTATTATTATTGCTATTATTATGATTATTTATTATGATGCTGTCATTCATGATTTTGGGGATTTCCTTCCTTATAACTAAAATTTTCTACTGAATTAAACAGCTAGACATTAAATACAGTTTATAAGAGTTATCTGTTTAGTACTATAACATTAGCATGTAACATTTCAACAAAATAGAATTAAAATATTAAATACCTATTTTAGGGGATTGTATAACTATTAAATAATTTAAATAGACTTACTTGAAAGGGATATTGTGTTCTTTCTAAAGTCATCGAGTAAATGTGTTTTCATGACATTCATATTAGCAATCTATTTCTGTATTTAGCTATTTCAGTTGTTAATAATCAGTTTCATACAAATTAATAGATTCTATATTTAAATTTTGGCAGCATTTTACTTTTCAATATTAAATTTACAATTAAGCTTAATTATCTAATATATATTTTAACACTTAAATTACCTAGGAGATTTTTTCACTCTAAGGTATGTCCACAATACTTATTTATATTTAAAAAGTATCATTTATTGAATCCTTAAATACCAATATATATCTATTTGTATATGTGTGTGTATAGATATCATACACATGCATTTTGATATGTTTAGACATACTTTATATAAAACTTAAAAACAATATTGCTTTTTACCTAGCATCTAGTAGCCATTTTTCAAGTTATTATAGACAGTTATATCTATATAGTTACTAATCTTTTTTTTTTTTTAAAGATTTTATTCATTTATTTGAGAGAGAGAGAGAGCACACATGAGAGGGAGGAGGGTCAGAGGTAGAAGCGGACTCCCCGCTGAGCAGGGAGCCCGATGCGGGACTCCATCCTGGGACTCCAGGATCATGACCTGAGCCAAAGGCAGTCGCTTAACCAACTGAGCCACCCAGGCGCCCTATAGTTACTAATCTATATTAGATACTTTTTGAAACCTCCTCTCCTGGGCATATAACCTGTTTGCAATTTTTAACTAATACAAACCCTGGTGCCATGATCATTCCTGGTAGTGGATACTGTTTGCCCACCCAACATCCATTCTCTCCCATCTGCCTTCCTAAAAGCATCATAATTATGTTCAGGAATTTATTCCTTTTCCATGAGAACCTTCTGTTTCAGGTAAATGTGACAATATTCATGGCTCATATAATTGGTTTAAAAGTAATCCTGCCCACTTCGTTAGTAACTGGCTAAGGAATAGACCCATCTGGGCACACTGAGATGTGAAAAAAAATTTTTTTTCTGAGAAAGTTTAACATCAGTATTTTCCTTTAGAAACTCAGAGAAAAAAGTAAACTTCTTCACAGTTATTTTGGCTTTATATTCACTATTCCTGTACCCATTTTCCCAATGCTAGGCAAAGTTTTGAATAGATTATTTTCCCGGCTGCTAACCTCCAAAGCCAACATTATTACAACTGTGATCAGGGGTAGACCTCACTATTTTTCCATATTTAATCTCTCTGATATTAGGGGTGCATCATACAATTTATGAAGAGTGATCATTTAACTGAGAGTGTTTTTTCACTCTTATAATGGCATAAAATAATTTTTAAAGCTCCCCAATGATTCCAAAATGCAGCCATGTTCGAGAAATAATGTTGAGAGTGCTTTTACCCATTGCCAAGTCTTTCCTTACCCAAATTTAAACATTCAAATTATCTTTGATCTCAAAACCCATCTCATAAAAGCAACTAGCCCCCAAATTAGCTAAAAACTTTTATATTCAATAACGTGGTTAAATCTACAAAAGATATTTTCATCTTTTCCTTGCTAATTTAAATAAATTCTTATCATACTTTAATTCATTACACACATATTGGTCCCAATTCTGCTTTGTTGCCTGAAATGATATAAAAGATGAATGTTTAAAATTATAACAAAAACTCACTGAATTGTGGATATTAATGGAATTTTTACTTGTAAGATTCTCTCAAATTAAAAAGAAAAAATAATCAGAAACACCTGCTTCTCTGGTGTCTTGCATTCCCTTCCAGCTGTCATCCTAATTGGTCCTTCCTGTCTGAATGTTACTTTTGATGAGTCCTGACCTGTCCTAGCCTCCTTAGTTCAGCTCTTTTTCTGAGTTCGGAAGGGCAATTGGCCCTATCCTATGAGCCTTGGGAAGACTTCAAATAATTGGTTGTATGTATTTAAATTTCTGTCTCTGGGTGATAAAATGGGGGGCAGAGGCTTTTTCTCTGAGTTATTCTGTCTTCTCCAGAGCCCTGGATAACTGAGAACGACAGCAGCCGTGTCTCTGCTCTAATGGTGTGGATTCAAGCGTAGCACTAACAAGATGCACAGACAATAGGGAAAGGTCATCACAGGAGAATGGAGAGGTTTACAAATGCTGCTCCAATTGTTTTCAGATCTCGTCATTTTAGAGTGGGGACCCCACGGTGCAAATGTGTCCCCAGAAGGGGACAGAGTTCAGAATGTCTGGGAAACTCAGGGAACACTAGTGGTTGGTGATGGTAGCAAAGAGGGCAATCCTTAACAATTCACTGCCTGAGTGACAGGGCTCAGAAATGAGTGAAAGGCAACATCAGCAGGTTAAAATTACATATATATATATAAACACATTATATATATATATTATATAAAACACTGTAGCAAGATAATACTTCTACAACTAGAGTGGAAAGTGAAGTTTTGTTGCAGCGATGTGACTTCAGGAGACATTCCTATGCCAAGAGGCACTTATATGGGCCACATTTGACCCGGCAATGCAGTTAATAGTTTTAAATTGCAATTTGTAGTTTCTGTCAGTTTTTGCCCTTCCCATCCTCTTCATCATTTATATTTAATTATGGAGAATGTTCTAAAAATGTTCAAGAAAATCGACCTATGTTTAATTTAAAATTCTATCCTGCTACTTCTCCCCACTGCATGAAATCACAAGAAGTCACTGATGGAATCACCCGCTGATTGCCACAGACTGATCGTTGTCTCCTTTTTCTCTTTTTCAGGAAACAACCCTCTCAGCAACTGGTTCTTCCTTCCTGTCCCAGCTGGAGATTTAAAGAAAACTTGTTTTTGTTTTTTTTCTCCCCATAAGTTAGATTTTAATTTGGTCATTATAATAGCACTAGTGTGAGAAATGTGTGCTTCTCAATGCTCCTCATAGACATTACTACTACTGCTCTTTTATTTATGAATGAACAAACGGGTGAGTGAATAAATGAATAAGTGAGTGAGATTTCCTACTGAGGCTTCTCATATTCCTTAGAATTCTCATTAAATCAGTCAGGAGTATGGGGGAGGGGCGTTTTTATGTTCATCATCACTTCTCTTTCCACTACTCTAAAAACATAGAAAGGTTTGGACTACTATCAGAGTTTAAGCATGACATTTTGCCTCACTCCTCATGAAGTGGTAACATAAAAGTAATAAATAATAACAGTGACAGCAGCCGAGCGCCTGGTGGAGCTTTAAATACCCCTTCAGCTCCATCAGTTTCCTCCTTCATTCTGACATGGATAAGGACATTTTCTCAATCTCATGTAAATTGCCCCACAAACACAGCCTCAAACTGGTCTCATCTACCTGCAAACAAATCACCGCCCTCGAGTCTTCCTGTTTTGAAAAACTGGCCCTACCACTGACTATAACAACAGTAGCTTTTACTAAGTGTTTGTTTCAGATAGAGATGGTCCCACTTCATTGTCACGAGGACCCTATGAGACAGGCACGATCATTATTTCCTCACTTTACAGATTAGGAAATTACAGTTTAGAAATATTAAGACAGTTGATCAAAACCACACAGTTAGCAAAGGAGTCAGAATTTGAACTCAGCTTATTCTTTTTTTTTTTTTTTTAAAGATTTTATTTATTTATTTGACAGAGAGAGAGAGAGCACAAGTAGGCAGAGTGGCAGGCAGATGGAGACGGAGAAGCAGGCTCCCTGCTCAGCAGGGAGCCAGATATGGGGCTCGATCCCAAGCCCCAGGATCACGACCTGAGCCGAAGGCAGCCACTTAACGGACTGAGCCACCCAGGCGCCCCTCAGCTTATTCTTAAGCAGCACCTTTTACTGACATTGACCATAGATTGCTCATAAGCAGTTCTAATATTTTCTCAATTGTACTTTTCTGAGGTAGGTAAAGATAAATTGGGCATCCGTTGAAATTAGGCATATGAAATACTTGCTTGCCAGCAGCTAGCTATTAGTTATTGTGGAATATTATGAATATCTTATGACAAGCAGTTTCTTTTCCGAAATGTGTTTAAAAAACTCTTATTCAACTCTATTTCCCTAGATTATTTGAGATTGTGGTAGCAATATATTCATTTTTGTAGTCATCTTCTAATTCATATTTATTGAGACTACTAGACACTGTGTGGATAGTAGGCAATGAGTATGGTATATTTCGGGGCAGAAAAATCACAGTCTAACCTACCAAGGAGAGAGAAAAACTATCTTATTTTTCTATATATTTTACAACTGATTAAATATAATTGGTACCTAGGAGAGAGGAGAAAAGATATTCCCAGTGAGATTTATCCTAAATGGATATTAATCCAAATTTATCATATTTCTCAGGAGTCACCCGACTATTTGCAGTTTGTTACAGTTTTTAAAGCATCTGGAGCTAGAAGGGCAAGTGTCCCCCTGAGAACCATTTACTTTGAACATTTAAAGATCATTGTGAATTTACAGATAATTAGTGGCTCTTTTCCTGGCCAAACACACTCTCTTAGGCTGCATTTAAAGAACCAGTGACTCTTCCATAGTACTAGAAGATTCACTGGTTTGATAAAATTTCTGTTTGCTATCTTATATCCAGTTTAGTGAGTTCTGAAAATTATTAAGTAACACATCTCAAATTTTAGTGTGCTAATGCATGACCTGAATTCTTTCAGTTTGGACAATGAAAAACTATACCACTTGGTGGACTTTGAATCAAACGTCTGCTTAAAGGCAGATGTGGGTTGTGATAACGGTTCTGTTTGTCTTAAAAAGCAGGTTGTACGCTAAGATGCACATATCCACAAGCTCTGTTCTGATCTGTAAGCAGCTTTTAAAAATATAGGTTCATTTAGTGCCTCTATTCACTACTTATCCAATGATACTCATTTCTCGAAGAAAAGATCACAGAAACAAGCCATCTCTGGATTAAAACAGTGAAATAAAATGTATAGAATCAAATCGTCACACTTGCAAAGGTTTATAAAAATATTTTAAAATTCTCATTCTGCTTAAAGTTGGATGTCATCGTAAATCACCTCTCTTTCTGCTTTAATGGCTAATTGTCTTGGAGAGCATAAGGTTTCAATTCTACTTAGATCCAATAACCTCAGTACTGCTTGGTGATTCCTGGCATCCTGTATCTGAGGCTTTTTTATTATCTTCGTAATTGACCTATAATTTTTACACTTAGTAACACAGTGATGTCAGGGGTGTTGGAGTTACTAAGCACACGGAATGCCTGAGGGGTATGCTCTAGTCTGTATGATTTCAAGAAGCAGGTATGCTGTCCCTTTTACTCCCCCAGGTTCTCTTTTGGCTCAGTAGCTCTAGCCATGATTGATTTTTTACTCTTTTAGAAGTCAGAAATATGTCTCTGCCTAATTATATCAGGAAATGCAAACAAAAGAAAGAGAGAAAGAGAATTCTAAATATAAACATTTTTAAAGTCACTCTCCCCTAGATGTGAGAATGTCCTCAGAGCATCTTCTCTGGTTTTCATATGTGCTTGTGGGTTTTATTTCTTTTCTGTTTTTTTTTTTTTTTAATTGAAAGTTGCAAAAGCTTAAGTTAGATCAGGGGAAATCCTATATGCATTTCCCATGCAAACAGCTTCACTTCCAAAAGGTTAAGGTTCACAGGGGTCTAAAGCTTGGTCTACCCCAAGTGCTCTCAATCCTGCATGCACTAGAATCACCTGGAGGATTTAAAGAACTCCTGATGCTTGTACCCCGCCTTCCCCATCAGAGATTCTGATTAGCCATGGGCGGGGCCCACACATTGGCAATTTTAGAAGCTCCAGAGACGATTCTAATATGCAGGCAGGGTAAGAGGCTCTCTGTTTATTCTAAATAAACAATTCTGGTTTCATGGAGATTTGGATGAAGAGTGGAGATGCAGAGAAATTTTACCTACTAACGTCAGGACTGAGCAGGTATGTGCATTCATTCACTCCACTCATTTTCTTATTAAAGAATTCTGTGGGAAGTGAATGTGAGTTGTATCCCGAGTAGGCATGAAGTTCTCATAGCTACCTAACCTTCTTGTTTTCACAGGACCACAGACCATGACACCTGTTTTTCTCAGCAAGCATAGGGGGCAGAGCCTTCCCAGAGAGGACCTGGCCCCTGGGAAGAATTTCCACAGGTGCCAGATCTCTTCCAATATGAAATGGTTAATATGGTCTAATCCCATGTACACTTATGGGCTGCACAATTCTTTCAGTACCCAAAATGAATTTTCCCCTGACATATGATATGTGTGTGTGTGTGTGTGTGTTTGTGAAAAATGCTGGGGAATATTTAGTGTGCTTATGAATGATCTGAAAGACTATACCACTCGTGGATTTTGAATCAAACCTCTGGTTAAAGGCAGTTTCAGGAATTGAGAAAAACACAGAAGTTGTACTAAATATGGAGGCACAAAACCTGATCCTGAGCAATTACCACTGAACCACAGCTGGTCCAAACCAACCAATAAGCAAACAAACAAACCAATCCACTGCCAAGCCAAAAAAGGAACACTGACAAAGGACAAGCCAATGAGGTAGCTCCCACTAAAGCAGCTCTCCCTGTACTTTTTTCTGAAATAAATTTATTTTAAGACAGTTTTAGATTTGCAGAAAAACTACAAAGATAGTACAGATATACTCACTATATTCCACACCTATTCTGCCTCCCCATTATTATCATCTTACGTTAGTAAATCACATTCCTTTCAATTAATGAACCAATATTGGTACATTATTGTTGAAGTCCATTTTTATTTAGATTTCCTTCTTTTTTACTTAATATTCTTTGTATGTTCCAGGATCCCATCCAGGATATCCTATTACACTTACTTTGTCATGTGTCCTTAGGCTCATCTTGTCTGTGACAGTTTCTCAGACTTCCCTTTTTTTGATGACCTAGGCAGTTTTGAGTACTGGTCAGGTATATTGTAGAATGTTTCTTAATTGGGATTTGTCCTTTTTTTTTTTTTTTTTCATTAGACTGAGGTTATGTTTTTTTGGGGAGGAAGACCACAGAGGTAAGTGTCTGTTTTCATGACATCATAACAAGGGTGCATACTATCAACATGACTCATCACTATTGATGTTAACCTTGATCACCTGGCTGAAGAGTTTTGTCATCTTTCTTCTCTGTAAAGGTGTTTTTTTCCCCCTTTCCCTGCTGTTCTTTTTGTAGGGAAGTCTCTATGTGCAGTCTACACTTAAGGAGTAGGGAGTTATGCTCCTTCTTTTTGAGGGCAGAGTATCTATATAAATTATTTGGAATTCTCAATAGAGATTTGCCTCTCCTCCCCCCCAATTTATTTACTCAATCATTTATTTATATATTCAATCATTTATTTATATAAGCACGAACTCATGAATATTTATTTTATACTTTGGGTTATGATCCAATATCGCTTTATTCATTTTGTTGCCTAAATTGTTCTAGCTTTGGCCAGAGAGCCCTTTTAGTTAATTACTGTGTCCCTTTGACATACACCCTCATTATAGGATGATGATGATTGTACTTCTTCGGAATTCCTTCTTTTCTAGTGCTCCATGTTCATATTACTTCCTGCTCCATTCCTAGAATCAATCTTTCTACAAGGAAACCTGATTCTTTTTATTGGAGAATAATGTTAGTAGCCAAGATCTGGATGATAGGTATGTTCATTGCTACTGAAGTAGTGTTACTTCTAGACCCTCTGAGCTAGAGCTGACAGAGTAGCAACTTTATGTGTGCATACTGATACATATATACACATACTTATTTCTATACTTAACCGTCTACACCTATATTAAGATAAACATGAATTCATACTGTTTCCAACTCAAATCCCATTACTATACAGGTCATTCTAGACTATTCCCTTTGGTTATCTGTAACCCCGGACTCCACTATTGAATAACCTGCTTCCTATACTTTGCCATCCCTATACTTAATTGTTCAATTCCTGCATATGAATGTATGATAGTATTAGAATGGTGAACCCTTACCCACATGGGAAACAACTTTGCCAAATAGCTTATATTGTGGATGTAAAATTCCTTTTACCTTTAGTTCTTTTATCTTCAGTCAGTTTCTAGTCAAAGCATCATTTCCCAAAGTTTGTTAGGTCAGCACATTCCCCACACCCCCACTCACCCCAGTGAGGTTACGGCATACAAATGCAATTCAGCTAGATTCTTTCATCAACAGTGTGCATGTAATAGACTTTAAAAATCATCACTATGTATGAAAGATATCTGTATTGTTGGGAGGAAGAAATGGAATAAATAGCATGTGTCTCGGAAACTTAATAGTGCCTCATATGTGAAAGGAAAACTAAGAAAAACCAGTTTTAGAAATCAGCTTTAAAAGAGTAAAGGAAGAAAGGCAAATAATAGAAAAATTAAGAGATTGAATAGGGAGGTAATAATAAACAACCCTCAGGTATCAGAAATAATTTTTGCCCCTCAGTAAGTCTTAGCTTCAATGACTTTTATTCCAGTTATAAAAAAGGAAGTGGATTCTAGATATAATAATACTATAAAGAAACTAAGTATGGGCACTATAAAAGGTCTATACACTTTCAGAAATCGGTAAATAGAATTAAAATAATCCCCCCAAAATAAAATATAGAGTACTATTTCTGCCCTCACCTAAGCCATCTTGTAACAGTGTAATTCTTAATGATTCAGTCTCTATTTTTATCTATCTATATTAGCTAGAGAAACATTTATTGGTAGAAGAACTAGTATTTGTTTAATCAACAATATTTGAATGTAATTATTACTAACTATAAATTAGTTGAAGGCTGAAAAGGGTCATGTGTCTTCTTAAAAAAAAAGTTCAGTTAATGTGTAACTGTAGCTTTTCTAAAGTCTCCACTGATACAGTTTTACTGCTCTTCATAGTCTGTTAACAAGTTATTTCAATTCAGCAAAAATTATTTGAGGGTTACTTTTCAGCTCCACGTTTGAAATGAACCATCTTGCCTCTGATTACTGCGCACCGGGGCCTCTGCCTGCTGGTGCTGTTTCCCAGCTCTCCTGAGCCATGCAGGAACTCTGAAGGAGTTGCGCCAACGTTTCTTGTTACAACATCATCACATGCAGTGGTGCTGCTCCAGCTCTCCTTACAGTTTGCATTTCTTTTTTCTTTTTTTTTTT
>NC_138380.1:22893869-22946174 GCF_054177405.1 Leptonychotes weddellii
ATCTCTAGGAATGCATCCATTTCTTCCAGGTTATCTAATTTGCTGGCATAGAGTTGCTCATAATATGTTCTTATAATTGTTTGTATTTCTTTGGTGTTGGTTGTGATCTCTCCTCTTTCATTCATGATTTTGTTGATTTGGGTCATTAGCTTTCTTTTCTATTGCTCTTCCTGTGCCTTATCAGTAAATTGTGCATGCTTTGGGAGTTTTTTTCTGAGAGCTCTTTTCTTGTCTTTATGAACTGTCTTCTTCAGTGAGCTCATCCAGTCTCATGGCCTACGTCCTATCTTCTAATGATATACATAGATAGATAGATAATGATATGATACATATCATATCATGATAATATACTATCAATATGTACATATACATATATATGTAGTAATATATTAAATATGGAGCTAAAGAAGAGATCAGAACTGAAAATTATCTTTTGATCTAAATATAGATATAAGGTTATCTTTCCAGTTATATGTCTTAATGGACATGCTGGAATCTAACTCATATTTTCTGCCTTCCCCTAATCTTGGCCCCTCATGTCTTCCTCATCTCAGTTAATGGACCCACTACCATCTACATGGGAATTCAAGCCAAAAAACTCATCCTTGAGACTGCACATTCCTTGTGCTCTCATATTCATCATCAACTCCTATTAGCTTTAGCCCCAAATATAAATCTTGGATATTTCCATGTATTTCTGTCACACTGTAATTACCTTAATCAAAGCCACTACCATCTCTTGTTTGGTGCAGTAGACAGTATTGCTATTGATCAATATCCATTTCCCTAACCTGAGGTAGAATTATACACCCCAGCCCACTGAATCAGGTCTGGTCATATGGTTGCTTTAGCAAATGAAATGTGAGCAGAGGTGAGACTTGCCACTTACTAGCAGAAATTTTAATAAAAGATTACTATACCTTACCTAGTCTTTTTTTTCTCTGAAATAGTAAGTGACAATGTTCCAGAGAAGTCATGCATCATTAGCTTGGGTCCCAACCTGAGCATGGTGATGGCATACAGCAGAGAACTTAGCAACCCACAATAGAAATGACGTGTGGTGAAAAGTAGACCTTTGCTGCTGTGAGTCACTGTGATGTTGGTGGGGTTTGTTACAACAGGATCAGCTGGTCCTGACCATACAGCAAATGGAAGGCAATATGCCTTCAACATATATCCCTGCTTTCACACTTCTCACACCATCCATTCCCCTCACTGCAGTGAGTGTCATCCTTTCCAAGAACACTAAGCTGTAACCCCAGTGACTGTCTGTTGTACCAAGAGTAATATCCAAACTCCTTTCATGGCTTCCACGGGCCTGCAAAGCCTGGCCCCTGCCATCCTCTCAGATTTCCTCTCCTCCCACTCTTGGCTGACTGTCCATTTCCTATGCTGGTCTTCTTTTTATCCCCTGAATACGTTAAAATTGTTACTAAATGGGAGCTTCTGTCCTTCCTGTTCTCAGTACTTCTCTTAGTTCTTTACATGGCTGTCAGTTTCCCATTCCTCAGGTACCACTCAGCTCCCTAACACCCGTGCTCTTCTTTACAGGAGCACCTTCTCTACGGCGGTGTCCCTCTGCCCTACTCCTTCTAGCATGCAGAAGTTAAAATTTCTGTATGATTCTGAAGGTAACATGAAATACAGATGATAAAGTGACAACTTGTATGGCTCCTCATATTTTTCTCTATTGAGTTCCTAGGGGGCAGGGATCTTGACTGTTTATCTCTGTATCCATAATATCCAGGACAATACAACACACGACGTATAGTAGGTGATAAATCAATAATTTGTTGAACTGAGTTAAGTTTCTCTATATATCCTTCCACCTTTGTCTATTTTTGAGTAGATTAAGGATTAGAAAAGACCAAAACAGTAAAGCTCCACAAGAATTTTTGTCTTTTTGTAAATAAATGCCCCAAACAAGATTGCCTTCCCTCCTCCCCATACACACCAAGTGTCTTGGAATCCTGATCCTTGCATATCATAATATTTTAAGTGCTTGTTCCAACCTACCTGATCATCGGTGTTGTGTTCTCTAATAGGAAAATATTTTCATTTTTCTTATTATTTTTAAATTTTATTTTTGCCAAAGTAAAATACACAGATGGGAAAATGTTTTAAAAAACACAGAAAGACATAATTTAAAGCAATGCATTCACACATCAACTCTTCCCATTCTCAGGCCCATTCCCAGGGCCTTTTAAAACCATTTTTACTTTTATTTCATTTGCTGAGTACATCCATAATTAATATGGAAGTAGTGTGAGGATACTAAATCATCATCGTTCCTAGAGGAGGTGCTAAGGCAAATCTTGCTATCAGAGCAATATAAAAATTAATCGTTAGAGATGTATTACTTGTATTGAACTTTTCACTAGCTACGTTTGTAAATATTCTGAGAGGAAAACAATGTAATGAATAAATAAATCACACAAAATAATAGAAAGAAATAAATACAACAAAATACTTTAACCCAACTCTGGAGGCATGAGATAAGAACAACGTTGACCATCAGAGATGAATTTTAATAACAGGAAAAGTATAAAAAAAGATGATGTTCACTTACCTATGCAAATGCCTTAAAGAAGCTTCTTTCTGTCTGAATACCTAACATTATAACTTTATAGACATTATCTCATTTAATAACTGCAATGAAATTATTAAGACCATATCAAGTGATGAGATGTGTGATTAGGCAAATGAGAAAACAAACTCTGAATCATTCAGTGACAAAGGAAAACCAGGAAATGGTAAAACCAGTCTTTAAATCTAAGTGTGATGACGTTAAGTCCAATATTCTTACTTTGTATTATTAGCTTTGGCTCCTAGCTCTGGGAAATTAAAATCAGATTGCATATTATCTCCTTTTTCACTTCTATCGTCTTACTGGCTAATCCAGAAGTATGAAATTGTGGTTATTATTCCAATGTGATTTGATTCATTCTATAAGGAAACTACAATTTTATTCATTTGTTTTCTCTCTTTGCTGACTATGCAGGCATTTTTCTCAATCTCAGTCAATTCTCAATTACAACAAGGGAAATAAAGTCAGAAAAAAATAGTTCTCTATTATATAGAATGCTTCTGATGTCCAAGGGATTGCAAAAAAGAACAAAAATTTATACATACAGTTTTCTCCCCTAATCAGACAGAGCTCTTAGGTTTAGGGTGCCTATAAATCAATCTGAGTATATCCTTAATAGAGACTTTTTGTTCTCCTATTCAGCCAGCATGTGTATTTTATAGATAAAGGAATTTTCCTACTTTAGTTGAGACACTATTTCAAACTTTGGGCTTTACACAGTTCTAGAATATTAAATGGAAGTTAAAAAAACAGTTAATAGTAAGAGCTGGAAATCTTACAAATTTATTCAAGGAATAAGAATGGTGGGTGAAATTTTATGGACTATTATAAATATTAAAGACTGAAGACAATTGCCAAACTTGGTGCCTTGTATATAAAAATCACATTTCTTTTAAAACAAGAAAACTGGTATATCTTAAATTGAGCTTTCTCCAAATCATTTTTTACAAAAGCAAATAATCCATCAGATATGATAATGAGATATAGTAAAAAGTTATTTATTTAAAATCAAATGATATCCATAATAAATTTATATAGCTCCATTTAATTTTCAAATACATTAATAGCTCACAAATTTTCAGATATGTTTATTACAACCAAGAACTTCAAGAAAAATAAAATATAATACTATAAACTTATATCCTTGCCAGGGTCCCCCGCACCAGAACAATCTCTTTTTCTTTCTGCTCCTATCTATCTATCCTTGAAATTTACTTTGGCTTCTTATACTGTGAAGTATCTGCTGGCTGGTCCAGAACCCACAGCACTCTCTGCTCAGACATTTGCACTCAGTGGTCTCTTATATTCTCACTTGTAACATACCTTGAGTAGTTATAGAATGTTTCATAAATTCATCATGTTAAACTCTGTCCTCCCAACTGAAAGATCAACCTCTTGAGACCACTATTTGTAACCCCTCAGAACTCATCAAAATTCCCCTAAAGAAGTGATGAGTTTGTTTCAAAAAAGCTAGAGTACTTTCATGATACTTTCCCATATCATAAAATAACGTTTTCTTTACCTGATTTGTTTCATTAAAAAAAAAAAAAGATACTAGATTTGAAATCAAGGTCTTAATTGTTTAAAATAATTTATGTGAAAGTCACATAATCTGCATTTTTTTCAAAAATACTTGAGAATTTGTTTTACCTTAGGTTATTTATGCAATTGTTTTGAAAGAAGTATCTTTTTCTTTTATATGGTGACAATGTTCCCT
Organism: Leptonychotes weddellii; assembly: GCF_054177405.1. Classification (NCBI taxonomy): domain Eukaryota; kingdom Metazoa; phylum Chordata; class Mammalia; order Carnivora; family Phocidae; genus Leptonychotes; species Leptonychotes weddellii. Next base: position 22,898,174 of record NC_138380.1, read on the forward strand.
AGCAGTCCACATTTTTATAAAAAAGAAAAGAAAAAGTGACTTCTTTAAGCATCTTAGAATAATGCTGGACTTCTCAACATCTATCTTCAAACCTACTAATTATCTGTGTTAGCTCCCTGTTGCTGTAACAATATTTTCCTTTACCAAGACCCTAGTTGCTTTGAAAAGTTATTAACTGATATTATACATTTTACATAAATGAAATAATGCAAGCAAACCCATTCAAATGGTGTTTGGTACATAGTAAAAACTAATAAAAGATAATCATTATCAAATTTGACCCATGATTTGACTGCTTAATTTCTTTTCCAAAACACTAAACTCTAGAACAGTCCAGAGTAATTAAATATTACTTCTTTAAGAATGTTAGAAAAAGTAAAAAATTAATAATAATAATAATACTGCTTCACTTATTTTTCCCTCTTCTCCACCCCCAGGATATTTAAACTGGATAATTTAAGTTTCTAAAGCAAGAATTTTTCTTTCTTTTGGGTATATAAGAAACAAAGAGATCCATTTCTAAAATGCCCTATATTTTACTTGTAATCAAATCTAATTCTTTTTGTGTAATGTTAGTAGCATTCAGTGCAGAACATATTTCTATTTTATCTCAGTGACTTCAGTAAGTGGATGAGAGTCATTCTCTAAACAGTACTGAGAATGCTAATGCTATATAAATCAGTGGTGCATTTATTTGCCCCTCAAAGTGAGAGATCAGTTAATTGCAGCAGTAATATCATATTCTAAATTGTGTTCCAACTGAGCAATCCTGAAAGAATTAACTTCTATTCATCCTTAAATTGTCAAGTAGACTAGGATGAGCTGTATATCAGAGATATACCTACATGTTCTTTTTGAATGGTATTTGGAAAGATTTCTTTCTTTCAGGAAAGAATAAAGAAACCTGTTATCTAGAGCTTCCTTTTCTATAATTCCTCTTCTCATTAGCAATGTCTAAAGAGAATTTAAAAACAATCTCTGTTTTGGTTTACAACATTATTCACTGTGAGACCGAGGTGACAACCAGCTAAGCATGTCAAAGAGTTCTGAGATAACTGAGGGAGGTTTAGAGTCCCCACTCAGTATGTTAGGTTCACTATACACAGGTAAGAAATAAAATTCTGGAAAACAGAGCACTCAGGTTATTTTTGCTTAGCTCTAATTGATCAAATTGCTGTTTTGGCTGTGAATGTGTCTGGGGTCCTTAAAGTTGTTTATTTTAAATTCATTAGTGGTTCTGATGAAAGAAGCACTTTCCAAGGAATCTGATGAAAAAAAGCACTTTCCAAGGAATCAGAAAAAGTAAATTCAGTATCGAGCTGGCAACCAGCTAGCTTGAGCCCTCCATTTATTCCTTTTACAGGCATTTGGACTTTAACTTCCAGTAAGAACGTACAGAAGTGCAAAAAACCTTTATTTGATCACATGATAATAAAAAAAATCAGAAAAACCGTACTTTCACATTATTTTGGGCTAGCAAAGAACACTATCCATTCATCCAAGAGTGATATCAATCTAATGACTTATTTGCTAGAAGTTTGACTATTAAGTAACACTTAGCAGTCCCACTTTATGGTTATGTAGACTTTTCCACATTGTAAAATACAAATTAGTATATGATTTCTGAGAGCCAAGGATGGAGGGCAATCAATTGGTCCCAAATTTAAGAAGGTGACAATCTCCTGCAAAGAGAGGCAGATGTGACCACTTAACTGGGGAGACATAGCTGGGCACTGATTAGAAGAAGTCAACTACAGTAGTTAACTTTTCATTCCACTCTTTCAATTAGTAACTATTACAATAAAGTAATATTTTATTTATTTCATTATATAAAATTTTCCTGTCTAGCTAAATTGAAGAATACCACTTAAAACCTATCATTTATGAAAGAATGTTGGGTAGAAAACTAGCTTCGTAAGATATATACAAGTGCTTTTTGGGGAGGAAGAATTGGGTAATTTTCTTGTCAAACAAAAAAAAGTTGTTTTGGAAAAAACAAAATGAAACTGATTGCTTGGTTTCTGATATGTTTACTCTGAATATTCCAAATGGTTATGTTGTACACACCTTTCACAATATTATTTAATAAAGAGAGCAATTATATCTCTAATACTATCTTTTGTTGTTATTTGGAAGAAACCCAACTCAGAGTAGATTAGAGAAGTAAAGACCTATTAACTCACTTAACTGGGAAGTTCTGGGGGCTTTCAGGTAGTCATGATTGAGAAGTGCTAAGGTTATCATAAGGAATGTTCTCTTTTTCCATCTTTTTCTCTGCTTTTCAATCCGGTATCTTCAAATTGGTGGCAAAGGTGGCTATTAAGATGCTGTATTATAACTGGCCAAGTCTGAGTCATGTACGTTCCCTTGTGGATGAAAGCATCAATTGCAATCAAACCATATTGAACGTGTTGTGTATTAAAAAAGAGGGTTCTGATATCAAGCGAAACACGAAGGGGTTTCTGTTATAAACTCAGAGAAGATTTTATAATATTTGTGAAAGAGTGATAATATGTATTTCCTGAAGGATGAACAATTTTTCTATTGATATTGTGTAGAAAATTTTAATTCATTTTTTATTTAAAGATTTCACTTATTTTATTTTATTTTCTTAAAAAGATTTATTTATTTGACAGAGAGAGACACAGCGAGAGAGGGAACACAAGCAGGGGGAGTGGGAGAGGGAGAAGCAGGCTTCCCGCGGAGCAGGGAATCCGATGCGGGGCTCGATCCCAGGACCCTGGGATTATGACCTGAGCCGAAGGCAGACGCTTAACCAACTGAGCCACCCAGGTGCCCCTCATTTATTTATTTGACAGAGAGAGAAAGTGAGAGAGCACAAGCTGGGGGCACAGCAGAGGAGAGGGAGAAGCAGACTCCCCTCAGAGCAGGGAGCCCTACAACAAGGACAATCCCAGGACCCTGGGATCATGACCTGAGCTGAAGGCAGACACTTAACCAACAGACTGAGCCACCCAGGCAGCCCTAGAAAATTTTAATTTACTAAAGAAAGCAAATAAATAAAGGCAATTCAAAATTACCTATTTGAAGTTAGAGCACTGCATGTTGGATTATATTTCTTTATACAGCAAACTGGTTTACTTTTACTGTTTCCCTACTGAGTTATGTTAGCAGAGCCTTAGAATGTTGAATTCTGTGATGGATGGGTGACCATGCAAATCTAAGGGATCAGTTATCATTCTTGTGAAGACCTCAAAATTCTTTATTAATTCTAAAAGAGAAGGAGAAAACTCTGTTTTACCCATCACTCTAGTCTTTTGAGAAGTTAGATAAAGGTGATTATTTTATCAAGCTTATTTCCAAACCAATTTATTCCTATTGGTAAACTGATTATCATAAGAGCCAATAATAATTACCCTACTAAGGCTATTGTTACCTGATTATTTTAATTAAATTTACTGAAATGTAACTAACATACTATAAAATGCATATACTTCAAGTATATAATTTTATAAGTTTTGACAAGTTTCTGTATGTGTATCTTACCAGCACAATTATATTTTAAAGAATAACAATTGGGCTTCTAGTTCAAAATGGCAAATGAGCATAAACATTTACTTGGCATCTCTTCAGAATCCCCAATAAATTAAAATAATAGTAAAAGGTAAATCATAAAAAAGGAAAACAACAGGAAGGGGTGGCCACACACAGCCGAGTGGAGCCTGTTGAGAGACGCAAATAGAGAAGGCTACAGTTATGCCATCCAATGGTTTCGGTGTTAGTAAGAGGTATGTACCCTTAGTACAGAGCAACTCTCTCTTTTCAGAATCTATCAGAACCCTGAAGGGATTTTTCTACTATCTTCAGTTTGGGAACCTGGTAGAATTCCTGGCAGGAAAACTCATGAAATTGTGGAAATTCCCCTTAGATTACAGACCCCCAGGGGTTTCTCACTCTCATGGTAGCCCACGGTGTTTCCAGCAATTCACTAATATTACCATTAAAACATTCCTACCAGTGTATGGCTCTAGGGGTGTTTGCTCCTGGTGAACAGATCTGGGCTGTATCTCTCTAGTTGTACCTGTCTCTCCAGATTTTGGAATGGTAGTTTGCCTTGTGACCTCAGTGCACTGATAATTCCAAGAGAAGTCATTGATTTCCGTCTGTTCAGATTTTGATTATTGTAAAGACGAGGTTGATGACTTCCAATCTCCTTTACATGTCAGAGCTGAAACCTGAAGTAACTTTCTTAAAGTTAACCATTAAAAAACTTGTCTAGTTATATTTGTTTATTCTCTTCATCTTTGCATTTCATTTTGATCTCTGATTTGTTTTTTTCATTTCACCGTCTATTTATTCTTAAGAATAATTTTAATACAGCACAACCAATGTGAGCAATTTAATTCTATTTCTTGCCATTAATTTTTTTCTTACATCTCTGTCCTCAATCTTTTATATATAGAATAGCTTATTAAACCTATAGTACATTATTTCTGCCCATTATTTCTTAAATATAGCTTCTGTTGTATGATTTACAATTATTTTTACTAATGAATAATGTTAGTATTTTTATTCCAAGCTTTTGTTCTTTATTATTAAACAATACAGTGATAACATTTTTCTTTTAGTTCCCTAATTTTATGTTTTCATTTTTAAATAACATGCAGTTAATGCTTATGAAATAAGAAATATGTTGACAATAAATACAATGCATTATACTGACATTTTAGCTGACTTCATAGAATAAAATCTTGAACAGTGGCAAATTTTTATTCATGTATTCTGATCTTCCTGTCCATATCTAACTCCCAGATCCAAATTTTATTTATTCATGTATACCAAATTATAGGCTAATTGTAGAAAAATACTTAAATTTTATGGTTTATTTTTTACAGTTCTTGGCTTGGTTATCTTTCACATAGTACATAGGTGATGAGTATTTTTCTCAACTAAATTCTGACTTGAAAAAATGCAGAATTCCCAGAATCATCTTGTTTTTAATTGATTTACACTAAAATTTTCCTATGTTGTGAACTGATTTGTGTGGTTCCAGTATTTCATACAGATAGTAATTCAAGTTATAGGTCTATATTGCCTTTAGTATGTATGATTGCAGGCTGTTCTATTTACTTTTATGGGCAGAGACTACCTATTTATTTATTTTTTAAAATTTTTAAAAAAGATTTTATTTATTTATTTGAGAGAGAGAATGAGAGAGAGAGCATGAGAGAGTGGAGGGGCAGAGGAAGAAGCAGACTCCCTGCTGAGCAGGGAAGACCAATGTGGGACTGGATCCTGGGACTCCAGGATCATGACCTGAGCCAAAGGCAGTAACTCAACCAACTGAGCCACCCAGGCACCTGAGACTATCTATTTATTATAGCAGGTAAGGTCAACCATTTTTTATGTATTTCCTTTTTATCACTCAGAGAAAAATCCTATAGGCAATCTGAGAAAGCCATTAGGAAATACCATTTGAATGCATTTCCTTTCTAGTTTACTATTATTATTATTATCATCATTATTATTATTTTGAAGTGTCTAGAATATTAACAACTCATATACTTTGAAGAATCTCCCTTTCTCATTTACAGGGCAAGAGTTAGATACATAAACACCTTTCTTGTTCTGACTACCATCACTGTAGTCAGACAGATCTGTATCCTAGAATTAGTGTTTTATTTTATCAATATTTAGTACATTCAGAAGTATACATTTAAAAGTATGCTTTCCTGGTTGTCTTCATTTCTATCTTTGCAAAGTTACTGCTGTAATAGAACAGACAACATTGAGATTTGACTATGACTCAAAGTAAATGCTAAAGTAAATGAAGTCTTATAGTTATCCTTCTGAGAGTTGATGAAATGTAATATTCTGATACTGAAGTCATCTGACCAATTATCATTAGAATCTGCAAGAGAACAACATGGTTCTATTGATTTCACAACCATGTAAATCAAAAAAGAAAATAGTACATGGATAAATCATTCTATGGTAATTTAAAAAGATGCCTTTATAGTTGAATGCTTATAGGATCCTCTCGAACAGTGGAACAAGAATAGAAAATAATGGAAAAATAGGAAAAAAAGTAATTCTTAGAATGTTGATTATCGATGAGGAATCCATAAACTGTGTTTTCAGTTTATGTAAATATTATGGTCCAGCTTTCTTTCTTTTTTTTTAAAAGATTTTATTTATTTATTTGACAGAGACAGAGCGAGAGCAGGAACACAAGCAGGGGGAGTGGGAGAGGGAGAAGCAGGCTTCCCGCCGAGCAGGGAGCCCGATGTGGGACTCGATCCCAGGACCCTGGGATCATGACCTGAGCCAAAGGCAGACGCTTAACGACTGAGCCACCCAGGCGCCCTATGGTCCAGCTTTCAATTGATATTAAGAAATTACTGCATCTAAGTCTACAATTAGTATTGTCTTAGTAAACATAACTTGTTCATTATCATCATTATCTCCAAATTACAGATTCCTACTTGATTTTGCACACTACATAATGCTTAGATAGATGGAAACAGAAATTTGTTAAATGGAAGTTTATTAGAAGTGAAGGTCTGAATAAAATTTTGGTCTTGAGTGACATAGTAATTGTAATTTAAAAAAAATTTTTTTCTTTTATTGTCTGACCAGGACCTTAGCGCTCACTTTTTTTTTCTTTAGTCTGAATTATTTAGATAAGTAATATTCTTATGATTTAGTTTTTAAAGCCCAAGGAATAACTAAGACTATATAGTTGGTTAAAGTGTGTTTTTTTGTTTGTTGTTTTTTGGTGACTAAGAAAACTGCTGCTTAGAATCAAAGGCTAACTTCACATTTCCATACCTTATGTTACCAATGAAGGAAAATAGTACAGTTTTCTGCTCTCATTGTCCATCTTCAGTGATAGACATTAGATTGCTACATCACTACCTCAAATCAGATTTTATTCAGAACCCAATCATAGTTTATATACATAAAATTATTTACATAATTGCTTGATTAATTTCTTTCTCTGATACTAGGTTGCAAGATCTACGATGAACTCTACTTTTTTGACTCATGCTCATATATGATTGTCCACAGGACCTAGTACATAAGAGGCACTCAAAAATATTAAAATGCCTAATAAATAAATAATTCAAATTAAATTCAATGCTGGAATAAAATCAGTGATTTTAATAAATAAAGTTAAAAAACAAAAACTTTCAGGTTAAATTAGAATTTACTTATTTTAGCTAATTCATTTATATCACAGAAAATGTAGAATCATCATATGATTCATTCATACTAGGTCCGGAATATTTCTCACTATCTCTTACTTTCCCTTACCCCTCAGTGTGGGTTACAGTTTACCTCTAAATTAACTTATTATCTTCTAATGGCTTTTTAAAAGTATGCACTGGGTGTTATATGCAACTAATGAATCGTTGAACACTACATCAAAAACTAATGATGTACCATATGTTGGCTAATTGAACATAATAATAAAAAAAGATACAAAGAAAAAAAATAAAAGCATAACTTGAAAGAATTAAAGACTAAGACTCAAGATGTCCTTAGATGATAGACTTGGGATACCATCCCACGCCGCCAAATGTACTTTGCAAATGTTTGTGTGGACTGATGAGAAAATTTTCTCAAAACATTAGCACTGATTTAGATCAATGCTAAAGTTGTCAGAAGATCTTTTCCATAAAAAATGTAAATCTGTTAAATAGCAAGAAAAACACTAATTTGATATAACCTCATACCCAAACACAGTAAGGTGAGTGCATATAAAATTTAATCATAGACAAAGCTAATACTATATTGTGGGGATATATATATATAAGTATTGGACAATAAGTTCAAAATTAGAGATATTAATCATCTCTGGGAGGATCGACAGTATCCTGGAGTGACTCTTGGAATCTTTAAAATACAATGTTTTATCCTAGGCTTGCTGTTGGGTTAACTGGGTATTTATGTCTTTGTTAATACATTTATAATTAGCATATATTATGTTTTCTTTTGTATTCATGAACTTTTTCATACGTAAAAAAATTAAAATAGTTAGACATCACAATTCCTATGTGGTTTTGGCAAAACTTCCATGGCTACACACAATTTCTTAGGAGTAAAAGTATTTGATTTTGTAAATTACTTCAGTTCTTCTGAAATACTGGATTTAGTATAATAATATAAAGTGAAAATAAAATCACTAATAAACATGCTGCCCTAGGGGGAAATAGTCAGTTTCATCAACAAAAAAGTACGTAATAGTAAGATATGACAAAATAAATTCATAGAGGATGATAATCTCCAGAAACATGAGAACATGAAAAATTAATTATAGCTTCTTGAAGGAGTAGTCAAAGAAATTTGACTAAAACAACATGTATATATAATTGAGAAAGATAAAAAGAAGATACAGCAATCTTTCTACAGTTTCTAAAAAATAATGCAAATTGAAATTCAGTGTGTCTTAGTGATTTCTAAAATGGCATTTTATATTAGAATATTAGCTATATTAAAACTATATAGTTATATACATATTTTTTATGAAGTCACATAAACAACATTATTTGACCCATTTTTTGCAATGCGTCAGCAATTTCTCTTGCTCTGGTGTGGTGGAGAGGAATTTCTCACCAGTATGGAATACTGTCATAAATTATTAACTGAGGACATAGAGTTGTTGTTTTGGTCTTATGCATTACTCATGGTACATTATTAGAAAAATCTTGAGGTCCAAAATTCCCTATAAGTTAATTCATAATATAGAATTTTGAATATATATGATTTCTAAAATACAAAGATAAGTTATTTATAATGATGTGGGTATTTCATATGATTAATTAATATGGGATTAATAATAAATTAATATTCATATTCTATATGATTAATAACAAGAAACCCTCATATAGATACACTGAAACAAGAAACCAACCCACTGTTTTTTTTGGTTTTGTTTTTGTTGGGGGGGGAAGGGGAAGAAAGTCACTTTATTCTAATTAATCTGCAACTATCATTCAATGAACTTCTATAGTAAGAACACTCTTGCACTGCAATTCTGAAGCGAGGAAGCTATTAGTGATAGAGGAGAGGTTTAACTGGCGGTTTTAACTTTATACTTTCACTATCATTTATATTTTTATGCTAAATTAACCTGGACATGAGAGACGATTTTCCATTTCTTTCAATTTGGACTTCTTGATTAGGCTAATCCACTTGTAAATCTGCACTGTTTCAGCATCTCGCTGAAACCCTCACAAAGCTTTAAGGTCACCCTAGTTCTGAGCACACTCCAAAAACCGTTTGATCTTACAGTGGCGACAGCCAAACTGCGGCTGCTGCTGGCCAGCCATCTGGGTTCCCTGAGGCTCCTGGTAAGTGATGTCAGGCTTTGAGGGCTCGGCATCACTCCCTGGACTGACGCTCCCAGTGATGGTGCAAAGCTTTAACTTTAACTCAATCCTTAATTATCCATTTCTCATTTCACTGCCACCAGTTGAAAAGCTCTACTCTCCTCTATCCACCAATGACTGTCTCATTTTCTTTGAGACCTTCAATTACCACCTCCATGAAATACACCTTGGAAAATTACATCTACTCTGAATGATCCTTTTATTTTATGCACATTTATTAAGTTTGCACTAAAAGCTAGACTAGTTGTCTGGTAATGGAGTATATTAATTAAGTGTCCATATTGTCTACAGGTTAACAAAATTTCCCTCTGAAGTCCATAAATTTTGGAAAGTTTCTTTAGGTTTTACTGAATAGCATATGTTTACTCAGGATTATTCAGATATTGATCATGCAAGTAAAGAAGCATTATTTCTAGTTAATATGGGGTAGAGGTGGACTCTAACTGTTGAAATGGTTTTAATCAATAGCCATTTACTTTTGACCTGGAACTATTAGAAGAAAATTGCTGCAGGAGAAATCCTGGCTAGTCTTGACTATCTACTTTAAGACAAATAATCTGGCAAACAAAAAAAATTTAGGCTTTAAGATATTTATCACAGGGTTTATTCATTAATTTAATATATATTTGCTAAATACCAAACTCATACCTGATATTTTTCTAGGAATGAGGGGGCACATCAATAAACATGATAGAAAAAGACTCCCTGCCCTTCTAGTGCTTGAGTTATCTCCTCGTATAATCATGACTAAGAAATATTGACACTTATAATCCATTTTGAAATTATCGAGTGTAATGCTTTCACCCTCCCCAAGAGTTCACCATTTCATCAGACAGTACTGAACAAACCTAGCTTTTCTCTACTTACTTGAAATGCCTCCTGTCACATACACTATTTCTATATGTATATAATCAAGTTTATGTTTAGACACTCACTTTTCTTTTATTGGTTACCCTTATTCTTCTCATTCCAGGACAAAATGATTAGCATAAAAATGCTAGTATGGTTCTTTTTCAGAAGCGCTGTTATTATGACCATTATTATTACCTGGCATCAAATCTGAAGTATCTTTATTCCTCTAGAATAAAATATATTCTAGAAGACAAAGTAGAAAGTGTGAATTTTACTGAAAGTGTGTTTTAGAGGAAGGGGGAATATTGTGTAATAATGGTGAATAGTTCATATTAAACGTTCCTTCTAATTCTTTTTCTTTCAGATTCTCAACTTTCCCAGCCTCCAGCCTTTTGGCTCTAGCCTTCAGCCTCCTCAAACACTTTATTCTTGGTCCTTCATTCTGCATGTAAATTTATTTAGTTCTGCCCTGGCTCTTTCAAAACCAACAATTAATATCCTCTAAGTATGTGGAAGTTCTTTATACCGAGAATGAATTTGTGCTCAGGAAACAAAATGTTCCAATTATTAAAATCCACTCCATTTAGAAAAGACAGAGTAGGGGGATGATGGCTGAGTAGTAGAAAGATTATGGGTTATAAATAACAAAAGCATCTTTTTGGTTGATCTTAAATGCAACTGAAAAACCAAAATACTTTCCCATATCAAACTTATTTTCTAGGGAGTGCTTATGATGTGCTGGACATATTATGTGCCAGACATATTAGTAACTCTATTTTCTAGTTGAAGCTATTGAATTCAGAAAGAGATTACATAGACTGTTCAAAGAAACATTAATAAGTAAAGTGGCAGAATTGACCTTCGAACTCCTATCTGATTTAAAGCTTTTGGATGTTATGCTTTATATGCAGTTTGTTCTGATATCTGAAAAATCAGGTACCTACTCATTAACTACTAGTGTAAAGTTTTCTTCTGTGTATTTAGTTGCTATTATTGCTATTATAAGTAATTATTATTACTTATTATTAATAAGTATTATTAAAATACTTAGCATTTATCAGATGTAATTTAGTGAGATTGAAAAAAAATATATATCTAAGCAATTAGACCTTGATTTGCTACATTCATAGATATGTACCTGTGGTATTTAGTTTTATGTGTCAACTTGGCTTTACTATAATAATATCCAGTAATTTAATCAAGCACTAATATAGGCATTGCTGTGAAGGTTGTTTGTTAATGTGGTTAACATGGGTTGTGTGCTAATGAAATCAGTTGATTGTGAGTAAAGAATATTATCCTCCATAATGTGAGTGGTCCTCATCCAATCAGTTAAAGGTCTCCAAGGGCAAAATCTGAGGTTTCCAGAAGAAGAAATTTTGCCACAAGACTGAAACATCAATTCCTACCTGAATTTCTAGCCTACTAGCCTGACCTATAAATTTCAGACTCGTCAGCTACCACTGTGCATGCAATTCCTTAAAATAAATCTATATTTATAGCCGTATCTATATCTGTATCTATATGAGACGAATAGATACATATAGGATTATTTATACTAAAACACACACATATATATAAACGTATGTATATATATTGTCAGTCAAAACATATCTATATATCAATATATGTTTTGAATATATATCTGTCTCTCTCTATATATATGTTATGAATATACACACACACTAATATCCTATTGATTCAGTTTCTCTAGAGAACTCTGTATGATATAGTACCTAATCAGGTATCTTAATCGTGCAAATAAAATTTGCCCTACAACAAAATGTTAGAAATGTCTGTTGTACTCATTGTTACTAAAACAAAGTTACTAAAAGAAACTTTAAAATTGTCTCATACTACAAAAGTGGTTTAGGTAGCATTCCTATTTGCAGAAAAAAATATTTTTAAATAGTTTATTTTTAGTTTTAGATCATAAATCCTATAGGTAAAATTTATTTTCAATAAGTCTAATAATTTATCAGGAATTTGATAATCTCTAAAACTTACAACCTTAGTTGTGGATAAGTTAGAGGAATATATATATTGATATTATGAATATATGTGTAAAATTAAATATAATTAAGATATTTTGGAACTAATATATAATTTATTAAACTTCTCAACTATAAGGTAATTTTAAGTAAATAATTTTAGAATTTCTTAAACATTTGTCTAATTTATTTACTAATTAATATAAAGAAATAAATACAACTCTAAAAATCATCATGGAATGCCTGGGAAATTATTTAACTAATACCAAAATTAACAATATATAATATGCACACAGAAATACAAACATACATGCACACACTACATAAGCAATGCAGTGAATAAAGCACAGTTTGTTGTTTAGTACTTTAGTAATAAATTATTTCCCAATGTAAAGACACAAGTTTATTGAATTTCCACTTTATTTAAGTACCTGACCATAGTTCATAAAATATGATGAATGTAAAGGCAAGTTTATTGAATTTTCCAATGTAAAGACACATGTTTATTGAATTTCCACTTTATTTAACTATCTGACCATAGTTCATAAAATATGAAATCAAGGCAGTTCTAACCATGGAAAAGATACAGTGTTTCCATATTTATGAAAAAAATATACCAGCTACAAAAGGAATTATTCTCCTATTTAGAGTTCAAATTCAAGGGTTATACTAGGGTACTATAATAATAAGAAAGGGACGTGCTGACTCAAAACCAAACTCCTTTAGCTGATAATAGAATGGGGCTTGTATTGATTTTGGTTTGTAAAAAAAAAAAACACAAGATATATCATTAAATGGATCCTAGAAGAGTGAGTCATCTCTAAAGGTTTTTTGTTGAAATGAATTATTTTCTAAGTTAATTTAAGTAACACATTTAATAATGTACATTATTCTTCAAAGCTATTATAGTAGGTCTATATTTTTAGGTTCCACATAGCCACACCACAAGTTCAAGTAAAAAATCTGAAGAAACCATGGGCAACAACCGAGTAACTGGTAAATGATAACAGTGGTAGAGTTAAAGCTCCCAAATGTGGATAAAACATGCTATTTTGAAATAAAGAACTTTGGATTTCTACTTTGAGATTTTTATCACCACCACCGCTGGCATACATGGTGTTCTTAAAATGTGTCTGATTTAATTTAGGCATGAAAGAAATATTAGGATTCTCAAAGCAGAGCCACTGAAAATCAATCTCTATAAATCTAAATTATTTGGTTACATTTTCACATATGTATTTCTATTTTAAGATAATATAATGATAAATGTAAATTCATCAAAATTACTTGGGGCAAGTAGAGAGAACATAATATAATTATACATAGCTATAACATTTATCTTCATTTAGCATACAGTATCAAATGTAGGCAAAACACGCATTATTTTTAAAAATATCAAAGTCACCATAATAAATTGTGCCTTTCCTTTGAGAAAAAGAAAAATAAATTCCTCTTTGAGATTTCTCTCAAATTAAACATTCATAAATTATAGCAATCTGAGGTGTGTATTTTTTTTTTCCTAACCCCTTTCACCTCACCTTATCAAGTTGGTAGTTTAGTTACAGATTGGATTAGACCAGGAACCAGTAGATGAATTAAATACCACTTGTGATAAAATGAAAGTCACAGTAATTATGTAGGAAATGAAAGGGGACTTCTTTCCCTGAAGAGAAGAGTCTCAAAATTGCTGGCATAAGACAATTTTTGCCTGTTGCTCTCTTTCTCTCACACTTCCAATAGAATCCTAGGCTATCTGAATCACACTCCGAGGTGCAAGGTCACTAAAATATCCAAGGGAAGAAAAGGATATTTCCAGAATTCACCAAAATGCAGCATTTATACTAATAATACAGCAACCAAATAAATGCATGGTGTTCATAATTGAGCTTTTCAGACCAACATAAGGATATCATCCTGCACATTATCTGATCTCATTCCTCTGGGGTGGCAGCTGACTCTCACTGACTAATGGAAATTCTACTGCATTGCTAGCTGTTCATAAATTACAGGGAAACCTGCCATTGTGTGTTTCTATTAGACTAGCAGATATTATATGGGTCAATATAAATATGACCAAATGGTTTCTTATAAAACACATCCCATTAACCTCTGGAAGGTTCAGGATAATGAAATCACAGAGGATATTAATTTTGTTTTTCTTCAGAACCTGTTTCACACTCAGGTCCAAAGCCTGGTGAATCAAATATATACACACCTACACACACACGCGCATGCGCACACACACACACATTCACTCATTCATTTTGAAACTGGTGATAAAAATTAAAATAAGCCATCAGAATCTGACTGCTCTCTTATTTTTCCTGTTATTTTGATTTTTTTTCCACTCTGCATCATAGTGTTTGATGTAAATCTCATGTTTCATATTTGGATCAAATTGTTTTATATACAAAATCAATCAACTAAAAAACAGTTTGCTCTGGAGGAAAGCACTTTCAGAATGATGGAGGTAGGACCTGTGAAAGTGCATTCCTCTATAAATACAATACCCTGGCAACAATGTAAAAATCAACACTTTTTCAGAACTTTGGAAATGAACCAAAAGCTTGTAACACTCCAAGGAGAGTTTATTCAGGAAAAAAAAAAATAGCTGAATCTTGGTAAGAAAAGTGAGCTTTGTGATATTTTCACTTATCCTATTCTTATACTTTTCTTCTTATCTCTGTGGTAGCCTTGAAAACCAACAGTCATACGAGTAAAGCACCTATGAAAAAACAGAAACCTAGCAGTCACCAGAAATGACAAAGCGGTTTGGAGAAAACTGCCACTATTTGATGTGTCTAGCAGTTCCTTAACATGTTCCATTATCAGAATTTGCTTTTACTTGATCTGATTCAGAAATAACTCTGTAAACAGCCCCATCTTTAGGACACTTGTTGACAACAATCAATAGCAGTGGTTTAACATCATTGATGACTGATATGGTGTTACGAGTTGGGGCTCACAACAGTCTGACCGAAGTCTTAAGAGGTCTAATTGAGAAAGAGATTTCCATGGGAAGCCTGACAAAGATCTGATGTATTCTTAGGGATATAAAGTTCACACACAGGTGCAGTACTGTATACAGGGAAGACTTGAGAAGGGCTAAATTCTTGCCTGTGGCTGACCTTGAGGGTCTGTTCAAGAAGAAAGTGAAGTCTAAGTTAGAATTATAAACCTCCTGCTGGAGCATTAAAAGCATTCCCCAGAGTATCAGAGTTCTCAGGCAAAGACTGGTTGAAAGTATTTAAGGATATCTCTGTCTAATCATTGTCTGACCACTGAGTTAATGAAGCAAAGACTTCAGTGGCTGCACTTGACAAAGAATACGAGCTATGAAGAACTAGTCCAGGAAAATTGCTAAACAAACAACCATCATCAACAACTCCTACAATGACGACAACCACAAATCCAAATTAGGTAAAATCTGATTTCCAGGGATACCATATTCTATTATTTAAAATGTCTAGTTGTTAACAAAAAATCATGAGGCACATAAAGAAACAGGAAATCATGGCCTATACACAAGCAAATAAAAATGCCAAAGAAAACTGTTTCTGTGGAAGCACACATATAGAACTTACGAAAGAAAGATTTTAAATGCACTATTATAAATATGTTCAAATAACTAAAGAAAACATATCTTCAAAATTAGAGTATGAGAATAATGTCTCAACAAATACAGAATAGTAATAAAGATAAAAAACTAAAAGGAAGAATAACATGGAATTTCTGGAATTGAAAGTACAATAGGGCACCTGGGTGGCTCAGTTGGTTAAGCGACTGCCTTCAGCTCAGGTCATGATCCTGGAGTCCTGGGATCGAGTCCCGCATCGGGCTCCCTGCTCAGCAGGGAGTCTGCTTCTCCCTCTGACCCTCCTCCCTCTCATGCTCTCTGTCTCTCATTCTCTCTCTCTCAAATAAATAAATAAAATCTTAAAAAAAAAAGTACAATAACTGAAATGAAAAATTCACTAGAGGAACTCACCACCATATCTGAACTGGCAGAAGAAATTATCATCTAACATAAAGATAAATTGAGATTACCCAGTTGAATGCAGAAATAAAAAGAGACAAAAGCAAATGAACAGAATATCGGAGACCCACAGATATCATCAAGCATGCCAACATGTACAATGAGAGTCTCAAAAGAGAGAAGAAAGAAAAAGAGGCAGAAAGTTTATTTGAAAAAATTATAGCCAATAAAGTTTCAAATTTAGTGAATATAATTAATCTGCACATCCACAAATCTTAACAAACTCCAACTGGGATAAACTCAAAGAATTATACACTTAATCACATCAGAGTTGAACTATCAAAAACTAAAGAAATAGAATCTCCAGAGAAGCAGGAGAAAGTGACTCCTTAAGTATAAGGGATACTAAGACTAACAGTTGAAATTTTTTCAGAACTTATGGAGACCAAAAGTAGTTGGATGGCGTAGTCAAAGTATTGAAGACTGTAAAACAAGAATTCTATATCTGGCAATACTATTCTTCAAATATGAAGGAAAAATTAAGCTATTTTCAGTTCAACAACAAATGAGAAAAACTGTCACTAGCAGAAATTTTCTATAAGGGAAGTCATTCAATCTGAATTAAACAAACAAACAAACAAGAACAGTAAACCATAATTCAAATCTATATCAAAAGAGCACTGGTCAAGGTAACTACATAGGTAACTGTTAAAAAGAGTATGAACATTTTGTTTGTGATTCTCTTTTCCTCTCTGATATAAAAGGCAATTACATAAAGCAATAAATATAAAACTGAATTAATGGCTTTATAATGTATAAAGATGTAATCTGTAGCATAAAAAGGGTAGAGCAGAGCTATCCTGCAGTAAAATTTTTTACACTATTGAAATTAAGTTGGCGCTAATTCAAACTAGATTGCTTTAAGTTAAGATGAAAACAACATAAAAATTTAAAATGGTATTGTAAAATTAGAAAGTAGTCTACAAGACTACCCTCACTCTAATACCAATTGCAAATTATTCAGCGATCCATAAGACTACTCTCAGAGCTGATCATTAAACTAGAAGGACTCACAGAACTCACTTACGCTGTTACACTCACTGTTAAAGTTTAGTGCAGTGAAATAATATAGATTAAAATTAGCCAAGGAAAGAGACACATTGGGCAAAGTCCAGGACAGTTACAAATGTGGAGTTTCCAGTAGTACTCTCCCAGTGGAGAGTGTTGACTCCTCCTGGCAACAATGTGTGTCAATATACATGGATCGTTGCCAACCAGGGAAGATCACCAGAGTCTAGGTGCCCAGAGTTTTTATTGGTGCTTTATCATGTAGATATGGCTGACCACATGCATGGTTGATCTTACCCTCCAGCTCTTCCAGAGATCAAGCTGTACTTCATGACCCACAATACAATAAATCACACTGTTACTATCTGCTGTGGTTCAAAGATCCCATATAAGCAAAGAAACTCATCAGGCAAGACATTCCAAGGGCTTAGATACTATGTCTCAGGAATAGGGCAAAGGCCAGATCTTTCTTTGGGTAAAGTTAATTCGTTCCTATACAGATATACTAAAAAACATGTATTTAACCCAAAAGAAGGTAGTTACGGAGGAATAGAAGAACAAAAACGGTATATAGCATGTAGACAACATATAGCAAATAAATAATGTAAAACAATCTTTTCAGTAATCAAATGTAAATGGAGTAAACACTCCAACTAAAGGCTGGAGATCAGCAGAATGATTAAAAAACCATTATACAACTATGCTGTCTTCCAGAGACAAACTCCATATTCAAAGACACATAGATGTAGTAAGTAATAAGTAATAAGATGGACAAAAATACACCATGCAAACAGTAACCAAAAGAGGGTTGGCATGGCTATATTAACATCAGACCTTACTAGTAACATAAACTTCACAAAAACATTGTTACTAGAGAGGACGAAGGAGATCTTATCATGATAAAAGAGTCAAATCTTCAGGAAAACATAACAATTACAAACATATATGCTTCTAAATGTGTTCATGTGATTTATTCCAGTCAATGAGTTGTTAATGGAAGTAACAAGAGTTATTCCCAGGCAATGCTTTTAGTTGTTGGTGTAAGAATCTCCAGACATCTCACTTTTCTTTGTGTTGAAGAGGCCACCAAAGTTTAAGATCGTGGCTGCTCTATTATTCTGGGTCTAGTGGAATTTGGCAACTCTGACATTTTCTCCTTTTATCTGTATGAAATCGAACACTTAACATCTCAGAGCTTCAATCTCCTTGACTGTAAAATGGGGATGCTAATGTTTGAATATTATCTAAAGTTGTCAGTATTACAATGCATATTAAAATATATGAAGGCAATAAGTACCAATTTCTTAGAAAACTCTGTTGCCATGTTTTCCCCAACCTTTTTTGGAAATTCCTGTAATTTTTATTTGTCAACACACAGCAAGGTAGAAATATCAATTCCCAACTTCCCCACATCTCATTTTTAGCTATTTTACTTTAAGTCTACATTTCAATTGCCTGGATACCTGAAAAAAAAAAAAAGACCTTTAATTTAATGATGTGTAGCCCAAATTAAACCTTGTTCAAGTGCCAGAATGCACCAGCACATTTTTGTGTGTGTGTTCTGGCTCATTATTTTTTTAAAAAATTCAATAGTATATATTATTTGTCTACTGAATGCAGAGGAGTCTAAAAGACCCTGGGGATGCCAAACTTCTATCCTTATCTGGAAAGGTTTCACCCAAAGCGAAGCAGAGGTCCCAAAATAATAGAACTCAATATCCTCACACTGTGATAGAGGTAAGCAGTATGTTCAGCTTCCTTCAGGAAGCGAATGTCTAAAGTGCTCTGGAAGTATTCTACATAAAGACATGGAGATCAATAAATTGGTGTTTTCAGAGAAGGGCCAAAAAAATGAAAGGACTGAGTGTAAGCTAAACACTGGATATGTGGCAGACTGCTGAAAACTGACGCAACAGATGTTCT
Organism: Leptonychotes weddellii; assembly: GCF_054177405.1. Taxonomy (NCBI): domain Eukaryota; kingdom Metazoa; phylum Chordata; class Mammalia; order Carnivora; family Phocidae; genus Leptonychotes; species Leptonychotes weddellii. The sequence continues at coordinate 22,917,340 of NC_138380.1, forward strand.
TAGATCCCATATCATATGGACTTCATACATAAGGCCATGGAGTAAAAGTACTAAGCGTGAGAGTGACATGGCTAGATTTATATTTAGAAAAATCACTTATGCATATGGAATATAGTCAATGGTATCGAAAAAAATCACTACAGTAACAGACTACAGGACAGTAAGCCTAGATATATCCCTCCAGTCATGTATGCAACCATTCATTCATTCACTCATATATATATATATTCAAAACATGTTTAAATCACCTCTGATGAGTAGCTCAATGTAACTCATGATGAAGGTGCAATAAAAAAACAAGCATTCATTTTCTCCCCATTTCTCCACCTCTTTCTCTCCTTCCTTCTCTCTCTCTCACTGAGCTTACTGAGAAGTGTCACAGACTGATTGTAAACAAAGATAATAAACAAAATAATCTAGTAGATGAATATTATATGTTTATATACTCGTCATTATATAAACATATAATTTGCTAAAATTATATAAGAAATTATGATGACTTGAAATAGATTTCTAGTAGTAGTAGTAGTAAAGACATATGAATATATTGGAGGAGTACTTTAGAGGTAGTTTTGTGATATGGGGACAGATTGGAAATAAGAATCCAGACACAACAGACCATATTGTATGGTTCCACTTATATGAAATGACCAAAACAGGAAAATCCATAGAAAGATTAGTCATTTTCCAGTGGCAATGGGGGAGGGGAACATGAAGTGTGACTGCTAATGGGGCATGGGATTTCTCTTTGGGGTGATTATTCTAAATTTAGATGGTGGTGATGATGCACAACTTTATGATTATATTAAAAAACAGAATTGTATGCTTTAAAAAGGTAAACTTTATGATATGTGAATTATGTCTCACGTTTTGAAACAGTTATAAAAAATAGAATGCTTAAATATTGCTATTGTTTAAATATAACATTTTAGGGGAAAGTGTAATTATTATATATGTCTGCTGATTTTCCAGTAATATCACCAAATAGCTCATAAGAAAAAAGTTCTCTGGTTCTTCAATATAACTTTACTGTAAGTTGTCCTTTTCCGAAGCAATGCCTTCAAAAGGATTTATGGCCTTTTGTGATTTGTCCTTATAAACAATATTTTATTTGCTTTAAGAAAAATGTAAGTATATAAGTCACCAAAGCTATATTTAAATTGGGCAATTGTTTTATTGTTGTGCAAATATCTTAAGCCATTCTATTGTGCTCTATATAGTAATATTTTACCCACAATGTAAGTCCTTCAAACTATGAACAAGTCATTTGTTAGATTTATGCTAATAATATTGAGTTTGAGTTTTCTTCCAAAAAATGAGAGATTTGGAATTTCTACTAGCCTCAAAAACTATTTTCAAAGAAAGTGATATTTTTGTTTATATGCTCCTGTAACTTTAAATAAAGGCAGTGGGGAATTTAAAGTGCTGGATAAAACTCAGCAAGAAATAGCTATAAAATACTAGCCATATGAAAGCATTGCAAGAGAAGCCAGGAGGATATAATTATTACCAACATTATTATGGTAGGTGGGTTATGTTAGTGAGTGGTTAACATCAGATGGTAGGAAAATCAATGAAGCCACAGGATCACAAATCATTAGAAAAAAACATATTATCTGCACCAGTTATTCTTTATGTGTTTTTTATTTGAAGTACTGAAGTGAAATTTGAATCAGCCTATTTCACAGGTGCCAATTTTGCCTTTATATAGTATTTATACCCTTAATTTTCTGTAAGGAAGAAAGTTAAAAATTCACTTAAATTATGTATGAAATCCTTATTTCTATGAATGTTACATCGTGTATTTGTTTTAAATGCAGGTTTTTTTTTTTCTTATTTCTAGAGACCTAACATATACTTTTTTATTCATAGTGAAATAATATAGCTACCTTGTTTTGGAATGTAGAAACAGGGATATAAATAGAGAATATTCACATAATAAAAAATGAGCCTAAGTATTATTAACTGCTATAAGAACTATCATTTCACTATCCACTTTCCATTTTATAGAAAATAGGACAATATATGTGAAAAGATGAAATGATAGTTTTCTATCACTGGGCAGGTAGTGAATTCTGAAGGGAAAGGGAATAAATGAGGTGAATCTCCCATTTCCCCCAGCTTACTGCCTGAGGCAGTTCCAAGTTTGGAGAAAAAAAGAAGGGGGAACAGAGACTCAGAGACTTGTGAACAGCTTCAAGTGCATCAACCTCCATGAAATGGAAAACCAAAGAGAGGAGAGAAATAAAGAAGTGTGACATTTTTTTTTTCACCTTAAATATATACAACGTTTATTTGTCAATCATACCTCAATAAAGCTGGAACAAATTAGGATTTTGCAAAGGATAGGCCAGGGTAGAAATAATACAGAAATCAGGATTCCACCTCCTAATACCATCACATTGGAGGTGAGGATTTCAACATACGAATTTTGGGCGGACATAAACATGCAATCTATAACATTTCTTACGTAGTCTGTGCAAGTTTTTGGATAAGAATATCATTGTGATGAATGACAAAAAATAAAAAATTCTTTAAAGAACTTGTCATTTTAGACTTCCCTCAACAGCTCAATGGGAAAAGCCAAAATCAGACACATGTGAATATGTCAGGTCTTCAGGACCTCCAAAAGGAGCTTCTGAGTGGATCAACAAAGTCTCCTCTGTCTTCTCAAGGCTGAAAAAGTACAAGGGAACATAGAGAGGAGAGATGATTCCTCTGAGTAACTGCTCAGGGAACAGAGAACATGGCCGACATTACATCATGGGGCAGAGGCTGATTTGCTTTCTAGCACATTTAAGATTACAAACATTTGGTAAACTCCAACTTATCTCCTCCAAGTCCTTAGCCAGGTACATATGCTGCTCTGTGGTGAAGGAGGACAGCTCTTCCAGATGATTGCCTATGCTAATGAGGTTGGATATGATGAGGTCAGATATGGGCTCCAGGTTGTCATCAAGTCTTCCAACTTTTTCTCATGGCTTCAACTTTCTTCTTGCTCTCCATCACTTCATATCCAGTTTTGCTTCCTGAGTGACAACCCTGCTGACCTATGGTGACTTCAGGCTCACTACCAAATAAAGAGGCAATAGTCATTCATGGGCTTCTTCACCAGCTCCCACAATTGGGTGAAGCCCAATCCCTACAATAATTCCCTGCTTGCATATCACACACAGTGGTTCTTTTTTTTTTTTTTTTTAAGATTTATTTATTTATTTTAGAGGGGAGAGACAAAGGGAGAGGGAGAAAGAGAATCTTCAGCAGACTCCTTGCTGAGCATGGAGCCCTACCTACATGGGACTCAATCCCACAACCCTGAAATCATGACCTGAGTTGAAATCAAGAGTCGGATGTTTAACAAACTCAGCTGCCCAGGCACCCTTCTTTTTTTTTTAAATGGAACACTAATTGATACATGTATTAACTTGGTAGTAGGGCCTGATGATGGTTGAAAGAGCAAGACTGGAGAATTAAAAAAAAAGAAAAAAAAACCAAGTATATATAATCTTGAAAAAGTATGAAGTTAATTGTATTTAAGCATTCACAAAATTATATATAAATGGGTTTATGACAAAAATATTAATTTTAAAGAAAATATTTTTCCTAATGCAGTATTTCTTTAAATTTATGAGCAAAATTTATACCAGAGAAATATCAAAGATTTGTAGCAAAGAAAATAACTCTTGTTTAGCAACCAACAGAGTTCATCACTAATTTCCAGGATAGGATGGCAAAGTGAATACAAATTACAAAATCTTAATTCCCAAATCTAAATAAAATAAAAATAAATAAATAAATAAAATTTAGCAAAAATACACCTACATAAATCATTCCAAGAAAGAAAAGTCACAGCTAATTGCTTTAATTTTTGAAAAATCACAGAGAAAGAAAGTCAGAATGCCAAAATCCATACATTCAGTTCAGTAAATAATTTTATTGAAAAAATATTTTGAGTGATAAAATTCATGTAAAAATACCATTAATATTTTTCTTAAAAAAAAATTTTTTTAAAGATTTTATTTATTTGAGAGACAGAGAATGAGAGACAGAGAGCACGAGAAGGAAGAGGATCAGAGGGAGAAGCAGACTCCCCGCCGAGTAGGGAGCCCGATGTGGGACTCGATCCTGGGACTCCAGGACCATGACCTGAGCTGAAGGCAGTCGCTTAACCAACTGAGCCACCCAGGCGCCCTAAAAAAAATTTTTTTAAGTAAACTCTACACCCAATGTGGGGCACGAACTCATGACCCTGAGATCAAGAGTTGCATGCTCCACCAACTGAGCCAGCTGGTCACCCCAGATTACCACTGGTATTTTTCTACTTGGTAATAGGGCAATGATATATTTTACTGATGGTGATTTATTTGTTAATACCTCATTATGAGTACTATAAGCTGTGTGGGTAAACAATTTGATTCAAATTTATTTTAACACTACAGACTTAGATAAATTTATCATGAGAAATGATTAAAGTAGCATCTGATTGGTGTGATTTAAATGAGTCATAATGTAACAGAAACCAAACATTCTATTATTTCAGCACTTGGGGCCTAGACCAGATTGGTCCATTATAATGACTTCACTTCATAGAAGAATATGTCATTTAGTTCAACTACAATGTTGTTCCTAATATAAAAATATTGTCATATCATTTGAGGTGTTACTCTGTGATTTTGAGGTCAAAGAAAGGGAGAGAGATCACCTTGGACTGTAGACAAAATGCAAAACTGTATTCCCCTGCTCTCTTGCCAGAATTGCAAAATATGCACTTGCTTTCATTGTGATGCACAACCTACTAGCAGCATTCACAGAGATAAGTACATTCAGACCCCACCTGTATCCAATCATCAAAAGCTCCTGATATTTACCAAAAGAACCTGTCATTTACCTAATGAAAAACTGGCTTGTGTCACTTTACGACAGCCAATTACAAATATGTAGACGGTCATAGGAAGTGTTTAACTTGACAGTAAATATCCCTGCTTCCTATTTCAGGATTTCACAATAGACAAAAAAAGAAAATGATCAGGATTATATCTATTTACCCTGTCTGGTGTAAATACGAATAGGCTAGGCAGCATAGTAATCATCACAAGGAGCTAATTACCTATAATAATAAATGTTGGTAAATAAGAGAAAAAAAAATAAAAGAGGAAACACCTAACAGAACATACTTTTTCAAAGACATTACCACCTGCGTTCCAGAATATGAATGCTAACATTCTATTATAGTCACTGTGGTTTCTAGTACTCTTGTAATTTAAAAAGGCTCTTGCTCCTTTACTGGCAAGTAAAAGAAAAGGACTTATTATTTTTTTGCATTTTCTTTATGAGATATTGAAAATAAGCAAAATTTCAGTTATATAAATTTATACCAATTGTAGATAATATGAAACATAAAAAATATTTCTTCAGGTTGAAATAATTGATGCATACATTTTAAAATATAAAATTGTGTTTTAATTGACTATAGTGCATATCCAAAAACTGGAGCTGAGCTGAGGATTTTGAATGACAGAGCAATTGAGAAAAACAAAAACAAAACCCTTTTTCTCTTCTAGTAAAGCCAAGAAGACTAATTACATATTTGCACTAGTTGCTAAATTCAACACTCGTCTTTGTCATTACACTATTAATGCAAGCATTACTGTAGGTCCACTATTATAAAATTCTCTGTTTAAACCCATAGAGGATTAACATTTTATGCACAAAAATAATTTGCTTTTCTTAGATCTCACTAGGTAGCCAGTTTGTGATGGATATAAGTATTTGTTTATAGATCATCTAGTATTTGGTAATGAGACTGCATGTAGCAAGTTCCTGGGGTGATTGCTCTGAGGATTCCAGTGGAAGAGAGGTGATAGAGTGTAGTGTCTCAAGTGATACTTACTTGTAATACATTTGCTTGTAATAGTTCAATAATGAATGCCATGCCATTACTACACTTTACCTTCAACAATATTTCACTGAAATTAATGCAGGTTTGACATTTTATTTTTGAAGACGGGTTAAAACAGGCATCCTTTAGAATGGGAGAAGATATTTGCAAATGACATATCTGATAAAGGGTTAGTGGCAAAACATATAAAGAACTTATAAAACTCAACACCCCAAAAATGGATAATCCAATTAAAAAATGGGAAGAAGACATGAATAGACATTTTTCCAAAGAAGACATGCAGATAGCCAATTGATACATGAAGAGATGCTCAACACCACTGATCATCGGGGAAATACAAATCAAAACTACAATGACGTATCACCTCACTCCTGTCAGAATGGCTAAAATCAACAACACAAGAAACAACAGGTGTTGGCGAGGATGTGGAGAAAGGGGAACCCTCTTACACTGTTGGTGGGAATGCAAACTGGTACAGCCATTCTGGAAAATTCTATGAAAACAGTAAAAAAGTTAAAAATAGAACTACCCTACTATCCAGCAATTGCACTACTAGGTATTTACCCAAAGAATACAAAAATACTAATTCAAAGGGAAATACACACCCCGATGCTTAGCAGCATTACCTACAATAGCCAAATTATGGAAATAACCCAGTGTCCACTGACTGATGAATGGATAAAGAACAAGTGGTATATATATACGCAATAAAATATTACTCAGCCATTAAAAAAAGAATGTAATCTTGCCATTTGCAATGACATGGATGGAGCTAGAGAGTATTATGCTAAACAAAATAAGTCAGAGAAAGATAAATACCATAGGATTTCATTCATATGTGAAATTTAAGAAATAAAACAAATGAGCATAGGGAAAAAAGAGAGGCACACCAAGGAACAGACTCTTAACGCTAGAGAACTGATGGATACTAGAGAGGAGGTGGGTGGGGGGATGGGGGAAATAGGTGATGGGGATTAGGGTGTGCACTTGTTGTGATGAACACCCGGTGATGTATGGAAGTGCTGAATCATTATATTGTACACCTGAAACTAATGTTACACTGTATGTTAACTAATTGGAATTTAAATAAAAACTAAAAAAGAGGAAATGCTTATAAATAAATTTAAGGATTATGTTTCAGTTTTATACAATGAAAGCAACAAAATATTATTGAGAGAAATTAAAGACCTACATTAATAAGAAATATATTCTTGAATTGGAAGACTCAGTAGTGTTAAGATGTCAATTATCCTTAAATTTACCTGTAGATCTAGACCATTCCCAATTGAAAACACATCAGACTTTTCTTTTAGAAATAATAAACTGATTGTAAAACTTATATGGAAATGCAAAGGATATAGCATTGACAAATTTGAAAAAGAAAGACATGATTCTAGAACTTACATTATTTATTTTTAGATACAAAACCGCAGCAATTATCCTAATGTAGTATTAGCCAGGTGAAAGACATAAAGATCAATGGAACAGAATAGAAGGTCCTAAAATTGACCTACACTTATATGATCAACCTATCGGTAACAAAGCTTCCAAGGTAACTCAAAATGAAAAGATAATATTTTCAACAAAAGGTGCTGGAACGATTGGATATTTGATTGGAAAAATGAGACTTGTTCTTTATATCATGCAATACAGAAAAATTCATTTAAATATATGAAATATATGAAAAAGTGTTATTCTTAAAATATAAAATTTCTAGAAGAAAACACAGAATATGTTTGTGACCTTGAGATGGGCAAAGATTTCTTATACAGGACACAAAAAACATGGAAAACACACACACAAAAATGAACAAAGTGTTATTTACCAAATCTGAAACATTTCCATTTTTAATTACGTTGAAATGAAAAGTAAAGCCACAGATTGGGGGAAATATTTGTAGTTGATATCTAATGAAGCACTTATATTTGCAATACAAAGATGTCCTACAACTCATTGTAAGAAGATAAGCTAATTAAGATGTATAAAATATTTGAACTCATACTTCGTAACAGAAGATATACAAATAGCCAATAAGATGTTCAACATTACTAGTGATCTAAAAATACATAGTAAATCCATACTGACATAGTACTTTACACCTGTTAAAATGACAAAAAATTAAGAGAGAATGATAATACTATGCTGTGGCCAGAATGTGGGGCAATGGAAACTCATAAATAGCTTGCTATAATGCAAAATTATATAGCCACTTTGGAAAATGTGTGGCAGTCTATTTGAAGTCAAACATACACTTAACATATGATGTGGCTATTACACTGCTATATATTTATCAAGTCAAAACATGTCCTCAGAAGACTTGCACATGAAAGTTAATACCAGCTTCATTCACTGGAGCCCCAGTGTAAGTGAATGGAAACAAAATTTTATATATTCTACTCCTCAAATGGAATTTCCACTCAACAATAAAAAGCAATACTTTTCAGATGTATACAACACAGATAAAGCTCAAAAGTAGTTCTGCTGAGCAGAAGCAACCAAAGAAAAAAAGAACAAATATTGTGTCATTCTATTTATATGAATCTTTAGAAACTATAAATCTAATTTATAATGCTTATAGTTATGATTGGGTTAGAGCACACAAAAAAAACTTCTGAGCTAATATCTTGACTGTGGTGGGAGTTACATATTTGTATATATTTTGTTGAACCTCAAAAGGTATTCCCTAGATGTCCATATTTTATTGTATGCAAATTATATATCAATATGGCTTATAAAATAAAACAATTCACTAGGTTCATGTACACACACACACCCTCTTGCCATGATATTTCTAGATTAGTTCTTTCTTCCTTACATATGCTGAGAACTCTATGAACCATTTTAATCTATTTCATTATCTTTCTTTCAGTAAAATAATTATTTGGGGGGAAATACGTAACTATTAAATTGGCTTTCTAGGTTTCAATCTTCTTTCTTATTTGTTCCTTGATTGCTTTATTTTGTATTCTTGAAAGAGCCTCAAATGGTATTCTCCACATCAATGACCCGCCATGTCAGTTGTGTCTTTTATTACCAATGATACAGATTGTAATTCTGCCATTCTTTTCATATTCCATGCAATTTCCCTCTGCACATCTGCTTTTACCCTTTTAAGATCTTAAGTTTGCTGTCATTTTGAGTGGAGTTAACTACTATATGCTATCTGATCTTGGGCAAGTTCTTTAACTGAACTTCACCTTTTACAGAATGTAATAACATTTATAACATAGAGTTGGTGTGAAGATTAAGTGGGATGCTACTTTCACATACTTAGGATTTTCAACAACAAACAAAAAGCAGAATCAGACCTATAAATAGAGAGAACAAACTGATGGTTGCCAGGGGGGTGTGAGTGGGGGATGGGCAAATGGGGAAAGGGGAGTGGGAGATACAGGCTTACAGTTAGGGAATGAATAAGTCACGTGGATTGAAGATATGGCATAGGGAATATAGTCAATGGTATTGTAATAGCATTGTATGGTGACAGATGATAGCTACACTTTATAACATATAGAGTTGTTGAATCACTATGTTGTACACCTGAAACTAATGTAACATTGCATGCCAACGATACTCAAATAAATATTAAGAAATAAAATAATAAATACTTAGGACTTCCAATACTTAGACTTTGGGACAATACTTTTTTTCTTGTATTAAAACAGATTCTTCTATATAACATATACATTTTATTCTTCTGTTTTAATTCAGAGTTTTATATATATCAAATATATAGGTTTTTCTTTGCAGAAATCAATTCCTTTTAAAAATCATACATTATAAACATAAAATTAATATAAATACATGGTAAGATAATGAAATACAGGTATAAAATGCAAAATAAAATTATTTCTCCATGTTTGTCAGTCTTCTTTCCCAGAATTAACTACTTACATCTATTTCTGTTCTAGCTATAATATTCATTAAAACTATAAGTCTAAACAATAAAGGTATGCATTTATTTTCCATTTGAAAACCCTAACATCTCCTATTTCCCATGTGAAAGCTAAAAAATTTAGAGTACTTTCACTACTATCTACTTCCCCTCCCCCTCTTTCTCATGATTTTTACTTAAATTGTTATTTTATTTCTTTTAGAGGTTATTTGTATAAGTTCAATTTGTATTTTAAAATATCTATTTCTGAATTATCAGGCTCAGATAAAAATTTTCAGTTTCCCCTATGTAAGATGAGCAATTACTTCTTCCCTCCTGCCAACTTTAGTATATTATCATGTTTAAATCCCTAAATCATGATACAATTCATGACTTGGTCAAAGGAGCCTTCTAATGGATGCATATTGAATTCCTTTCAGAAGAGTGATGGAGGAAATATTAGTTCTATTTTGTCTAGAAGTAATTAAAATATATCAACATTAGTAGAATTCTGAAATTGGTGGGAGAATATGAAAGTAAAACCATCTTCTGAAACCTAAAAGGAATAGCTCAGATTCATATTGGTTAATAATTTTATGAAAACAAAATACCACATTAACTTCTATCAATCTTTGCCCAATTCTTAATGTGTATGATTATCTATGTATATTTTTATCATTCTCCTTTGGGGGTAGGATAGTAAATATTATCAATAACTGTGTTGGAATTTGGCCATTATGATACACTAAGACATTATCAGTGAGCGAGGTAATAGGCATGGAAAAAACTCATGTTGGTTGGTATAAATGCTTTATAAACTACAAAGCTGAAACACGTATGGCAATATATTAGTAAAACATTTCAAAAATATTTCTTACACCACAGCTTTAGCCTTCTGAAGACCCCTTTACTACTCCAAGTCTCACTCAAAATTTGTAGCCTTCCATATCATTGGATACAAGAGATGGATGAGTTTTCCTAGGTGTGGCATGTGTTGCCTCCAGAACCTATAGAGGCTACTACATGCTGTGCTTCCTTCTTTGTGGTAGTGGAGATTACATGAATCAATTTTATTTTCACTTTGGAAGGTATATCCCTGACCGCTAGATCCCTACCCACTTCAGTGAAGTGGCAGTTTCTCTCTCTCCTGTGGAGTGCTTGTATTTTATGAAGGGCTCCAGCCTTGTCTGAGTAGAGTGATGTCATCAATGTAGTAGATCAGGGTAATGTCATTCTTCAGGAACCATTCATCTGTTTTCTTCAGGGCTACGCTGGCAAATAAAAGGGACAGATGATAGGGAACACCAACTCTGCATCTTTTAGGTTTTTAATGACTGCTTATCCCTACTAGCCCCCATGACATGCAATTTGGCATTTACTTCCTTAAAATGTTTGGCATTTACTTCCTTAGCTCCTTCTTCACTCTTCCCACTATGATAGATTTTACTCAACAATCCAAGGGCCTAATTTCAATAATACAAACAAAGACTGAGGACACAACTACTGGGTATTACTACTTGAACCAATGGTCACACGGTGAGGTGGACTTTGGCTAGGACTCTTCATTTAACTAGCCTCAATAAACCCCAATTCTAACGTGGTTTGCATGATAATTCTTTGTTTATCTGGATATCCGTATCAACTCAGATCCTGTGTTCAACAGTCTTCAGCTATCTTGATGTTCTTTTACCAGTTTTATGGTCATTCTAGTATATGGTCACAACTTCATAATAAGGTAGAACTGGTTATATCATTATAATGTATACTCTGTGGTATTGCAGCAATGTGGTATTGCTTTTCTTAAGATGCAGTCACCTTTTTGGTGATTTAAAAATTGGCTTCTAAGAACTGAGCAAAGTGTTGTGTCTTTTTACTTGGGTGACCATTTTCATCACCCTATTATCCATTCTTGCTTTTTTCTAGTTGTATACATTAAGTAGCTTACTTCCCATTTATTCTGCTATTAGGAGTGTCATGCCCTATAAGCCATTCCTACCACTCCTACTGGATATAAACGATATTCAATAATTCAAAAGAAGGCAGAATAGAAACAACAGAGGAAAAATTCAGGAGACCAACAGGAAACAAATAAGATGATAGATCCAGTTTACATAACCGTATCTGTAATTACATTAAATGTTAATGGCATAAACACTGTGGTTAAAGGGCCAAGATAATCAGAATGGGTAAAAAATACTCAACTATGTGCTGTCTGCAAGGATATACACTGAGTATAGATATATAGATCGGCTGAAATAAATGCTTGGAAAAAGATAAACAATGCAAAAAGTAAACATAAGAAGGCTGGAATGATATATCTGATATAAAATTACCAGTGAGTAAAGGGACATTTTGAAATGTTGAAATTATCAATCCAGTAGGAATATACATTTACATCTAGAGTGTGTATTCTTCACTGATCTTTACTACAAATGTATCAAAAACAATATTAAAAACAGCAATATTTTCAGTTAAAGTATATCTTACTATCTTACTTATAGACAATTAGATTACATATAGTATTAGACGTCTTATTCTCTAACTTATTTTATAACATGTATTGTTATCCACTCAGAGTTGTTACTTGTTTTTTTTTTTTTTTTATTCATTTGAGACACAGGGATACAGAGAGAGAGAGAGCATGAGGAGGGAGAGAGGCAGAGGGAGAGGCAGGCTCCCCGCTGAGCAGGGAGCCCGATGCGGGGCTCGATCCCAGGACGCTGGGATCATGACCTGAGCCCAAGGCAGACGCTTAACCATCTGAGCCACCCAGGCGCCCCCGAGTTGTTACTTGGTTTTACTTCCAATATTATAGGGAAAAAAAGTGGAATCTTCATCATAGGGAATAAGCTCAAATAAATAATAAAAATGAAAGGCAAAGGATTTCTTTTAGTGAACTAATTGTTCAGTACAACTATTGCTATCAAAGAAGAAAAAATCTGAAAGGATTTTGAGATATTTACATTTATTCTTTTTTTTGGTTAGTTTCAGGTGTAAAATTTAGTGATTCTACACTTCCATACAACACCCAGAGCTCATCACAAGTGCACTCCTTAACTCCCATCACCTTTTTAACCCATCTACCCACCCATCTCCCCTCTAGTATCCATCAGTTTGTTCTCTGTTAAGAGTCTGTTTCTTGGTGTGCCTCTCTCTCTCTTTTTTTCCCTATGTTCATTTGTTTTGTTTCTTAAATTCCACATATGAGTGAAATCATATGGTATTTGTCTTTCTCTGACTGACTCACTTTGCTTAGCATATTTTAGCTCCTTTCATGTTGCAAGTGGCAAGGTTACATTCTTTTTTATGGCTCAGTAATATTCCATGGTATGCTTATTCTAAAATGGCTTGCCAATTATAATTCATGATTTTAGCTGTTTTTCTGGGACTTTTTCATATTTCTAGTAAAGGAAAGCCAGTAATACTCATACATATTATTGTTCTTCATGTTTCAGTTTCTTTTCACATTTTACTTTAATACAGCTAATAATTTACAAGAAGGAATAGTAGATAACTTATGCTTGAATCATCATTACATATGTTTGGTCCCCTTGGTCTAGATCTACTTTTCTAAAACTTTGGGCCAAAAAATGAAATAAAAGTGATTGAAAACTAGGAGGATTTGACAACTGCCCCATCTGTAACTCTCCACCTTCTGCCTTTTCTTTTTTTTTTACATCATTTTTACTTTTCTGATATTAGCTGCAGCATTTCTAACTCAAATGTGAAACGCTGCCAGATAACAGCCATTTTCACCTTTTATTTTATGGAATTTCTCCCTGAGAATTAAGATTAAATCATGAAAACCAATCTTCTATTTAAGGTTTGTGGATTTTAGATTTCTGGACACCATTAACTGAAAATCTATAAATGTATAAATGTATAAATAGACACCTCTATAGCTTCATGGTCAGTCTGGACAAAAGAAAATAATTTTTCTTTATTCAAAATCACTATATGGCACATCATGATTGATCCACTACTATAATTTGTATTTATAATGATATGCATATCATCAAGAAAAGAGACATGATGACTGATAATATCTGAGTGAGGTAGAAATATGCTCATTGCTTTAATTGAGATTTTCCTTAAAATTTCTTTGAATAGTTGATACTGACTCAGAAAAATCCCCTGGGAATGAAGTGAGCTTCTAAAACATATCTGAATTAGTTTGATGATGTATTTGTTTGTTTGTTTTCATGTAGATTTCCCATGGTCAGGGAAACAATACTTTTCCTCTATTTTGACATATTTGTCTTTCAGCTTCCCTCTCCATTAATATATATTAGGCTTTTTTTTTAATGTGCCATGAATAGCTAAATATTTCCAGAAAATAAGCAATAAAATATAAATCTGTCTTTATATTTTTCCTGAAATATGACCCTAAATAACTTATCTAAATGCATTTTTCCAAAATTCTTCAACATGTTTGATTCAATCTCTTCCAATTCCTAATTATGTAATTTATTTAATGTTGACTTCTTAAAAATTCTGGACCTGGTCTTCTTTTCTCGACCTGGTTTAAATTTAGTTAGAGACATAAATGTTTCAGTAAGTGTTTTCTACTACTATATATATTTGTCTCCTTTATTTATAATATTTATATTTATATTTAATATTTATAATACTTTAAGTCTAGACCAAACAGAAAAAGACTGATCTGTACCCCTTCTTGTATCCTGTGTTATTTTTCTCCAGTTAGATAAAATATCTTGAGGGCAAGTCATGTCTTCTATCTCCTGTATCATCAAAATACAGAGCCTAATATTTGTAATCTAGTATAAGTCCAATGAACACCTACCTATATGCTGATGTTACATTTAAAAATTCTAGAAGCAGTATTCTCAAAATTGAGATTTTGAAGGCTCTTCCCGGCAGACCTCCATATGATTAATTTTTTTTCTGTATTACAGCTGTTAATTGGCTGACTAAATAATCCCCTACACTCTGTCCTCCATATTTCTGTGAGTCTAAACGTGGTAAGGGAATATAATACTTTCAGTGGATTATTGTGTTAGATATTTTCTAATTCTCACTATAGTATCACTTTTTACCATTCTTTATAATTTAATGTTTCAGGAAGATGACTTATTTGGGCTGCATCAATTAGGCTTCTTGTCCTCTAGTTTCTGTGTGGTTTTAGCTTATAGGGGGCACCAGTACGATAGAGAGAGAGAGGAAGAGGTCAGAGTATATTTTCCCCCAGGTCTTTCCTGATAGCCTTAAACTGGAAGTGGATACTTTCTCTCCCTAAGGCCACACAGTTCGTTTTTAGGGTCAAGTCTCCCTTTTAATTCAGCTGGAGCTCTCATTGCATTCTAGCAGCCTACCCCCTCCTTAGTTTCTTCAAGACGAGGAGTGGTGAATACTCTCGGCTCTTGCTACCTTTGGGTTGTTTACTTTTACTTTTTTCTCATAATTCTACTTTTGTCTTTCTATATAAATTTGTTCCTTCATTAAAGTGCCCTCAATTACTCTGGGCGTGCTAGTTTTTTTCTTTGGGAACTCTAAATTACACAAATATTTCAAGTAAAGGATAAAAAGATGACTGCAGTCTACTTCTTCTATATTTAGTTTTGCCTAAGTTTCTTTTTAAAGAAAACATTGGGGGCACCTGGGTGGCTCAGTTGGTTAAGCGACTGCCTTCGGCTCAGGTCATGATCCTGGAGTCCCTGGATTGAGTCCCACATCAGGCTCCCTGTTCGGCAGGGAGTGTGCTTCTGCCTCTGACCCTCCCCCCTCTCATGTGCTCTCTCTCTCAAATAAATAAATAAAACCTTTTAAAAAAAATAAAGAAAACATTGGTACTTGATATCAATAAAATATTATTTATGGTGCTTTATAGTTGATGATGCTTTAATAAATATAGTCTAGGCAATGTCACTTCCAAAGGGGGGAAATTCAGCTCAGGTTGACCTTCTGAAGAACTAAATGAATTTAAAAAAACATACCGGCAAAGAAGCAATGACATTTGGGGCGCCTGGGTGGCTCAGTTGGTTAAGCGACTGCCTTCGGCTCAGGTCATGATCCTGAAGTCCCAGGATCGAGTCCCATGTTGGGCTCCCTGCTCGGTGGGGAGTCTGCTTCTCCCTCTGACCCTTTCCCCTCTCATGCTCCCTCTCACTCTCTCTCTCTCCAATAAATAAATAAAATCTTAAAAAAAAAAAAAAGAAGCAATGACATTTACCAGTTTCTAACATAGGCATTGTGTTCTCTGCGTTCTTAAGCCCATAAGACAGCTAACTGAAAAGATCTCAAAGTGACTTGACAAAATATTGGAAGCACCATATAAAAGAGTCTGGTTGACATCTTGTTGTGTTAACTTTATCTCTGCAAAGTCAGATGTTCTTATTCTCCTCTACTTGATGTAAGAAGATTAAGGTGCTGCATGACAGATGGTTTTAAAAAGTGAATACCATTCCATCTGGTCCCAAGTGGAAAAGGGAAAGTCACCCACAACTTTCCATCTAAAAATTGCTGTGAGAAGATTCTCAAAAGTGAACTTTAACACTTCACAAAGGAATTCTGTAAGATTCTAGTGATGCTGGATTCCAGTTATTACCCCATTATGAACACTTGTGTCACCTGCCACCCTGGATAAGACCTAACTCTGACATAGAAAAAGTTAAACTTAGCAAGTTCCAGAACCATTTTATGGCAGTGACACTTGGCTCAAGTTTCAGTGACCTCTCTGCTCCTTTCCAGTTTTGATAATCTTTCTTTCAGGTGAAGGTCATATCCATTGGTCTGTCATATAAATGCTAGAAAACATTTAGTGCATTCTTTAACTGAGCACTTTCATATAGAAAGAGCCCGTAACCAAAGAAACAAAGTTCTAATTATGACATTTTAAACCCCAGCAAATCAAGTTGAGGGTGGCATTATGGATCCAGAGGGCATTCTCAGTATGTTGAAATTTCTCAAACAGAAAATTTCCTACTACATAATCCAGTGTTCAAAGCTTTAAAAACATTTGCTTAATTCAATCCTGTAGCAGATAAAAATAAATTTAGTTAAATGTCATTAGTGTTTACATGATAAAGGAGAGACTTTAATAATGGAAAGCAGGTTTTTCATTCTATGATAAAGGATAATCAGGTGAGATTGGAGATCATATGAAGAATTGGATACAGTGTAGATATGATTATTACATAATAAGGAAAAATTTTCAGTGTCAGAACATTTCCACACTTTAGTTCAAAGTTTTACATAATCATGAAATAGAGGGTAAGAGTTTAAGCCTAAGATTAATAAGACAGATTTATAGTAATGTCATATCATGTTTATAGTAATTAACAACTAATGATTAATAACCAACATTTATATAAATAGTTCGAGCTTTACAGTTACACTCACACACACTATGTATGTAATATATTGTGAATAAATCTATGTGACAGAATCTTTTACAATAATGTTAAATAACACTTCACTGAGGAATTAATAATGTATTATATTTCATTAACTACTCAGTTTATTCCTCTGTATCTTTTTTAATTAGGAAAGAAGAGAAAGATTATGAATTTCATATTATTTACCTATTTCACACTGTTATTTTGTTGAGTACATGATATTCTTCTGGAAAATGTGTATGAGATTTTTCTCCCAAGACATTTTTTTTGGATGTCTTAGAATATGATTATTTGTGATATTCAGCTATTGTTATATTATAAGCTATCACAATTTTATTTTATTGGTTTTTTTTTAAAGATTGTATTTATTTGGCAGAGAGAGAGAGAGCTCACAAGCAGGAGGAGCGGCAGGCAGAGGGAGAAGGAGAAGCAGGCTTCCCGCAGAGCAGGGAGCCCGATGCTGGGCTCCATTCCAGGACCCTGGGATCATGACCTGAGCTGAAGGCAGATGCTTAGCTTAACCGACTGAGCCACCCAGGCACCCCAAGCTATCAAAATTTTAAACAATTATTTAAATTGACTGAACTTGAACTTCTGGCAGGTAATATGTGCATGCAATTTAGGGCACAGAATATTTGGCACGTGGTTGATTGAAAATATACTGTCATGGAAACACAAATTTCCTTGTTATTTCTTCATTTATCCCTTTTTCCTATCCTTCAGAAATGTGTGGACTGCCAAGTCTGTGCCAAGTACTGGGCTAAATATAGTATAAGTAAAATATTTTGAAAAAAGCCCTATAGGATTCTTGCTTTCAAAGGCTTATGTCCTTCTAATGGCAGGACAGAGAAATACATATAAGTAGACAGATTTAAATTTGTGATGTATACTAGTTAAAACAAACAACCAAACTAACGAAAAGTAGAAAACACATCATGACCAATTGGAGTTTAGCCCAAGAATGAACAGATGGTTCATCATTTGAAAAGAAATCAATAAATTCACTATTGTAAGGAAGTAAAACAGAAAAAACACAGTCATATCAATTGCACAAAATGCAGTTGGAAAAAAAATCAACATAATTTATGTTAAAAACTTTGCCATATTGAAGTGCCTGTAAATGGCATCTACCCAAACCTAACATTATTCATAATTTTGAATGTCAGAATTATTTCCCCCTAAAACTGGAAACACTGCTCCTATTCAATACTGAACCAGAAGCCCTAACCAATGAACTATGGTTGAAAAATAAAGTCAGGAAGATTAGAAATAAAGTAAAAAATTGTCCCTATTTGCAGACAACATGATTGTTCAAGTGAAAAATCCCAAAAGATCTACAGGAAATCTCTTCAAACCAGATGAGTTCAGAATGTTGCAGAGATCATACAAAAATCAATTTTATTTCTGTAAATAACTGTGTAGCCACTGTTGGCCCCATATAACATATGCAGCTCCAGACCCCTGCTCCCCATCCCTGCTACCCCTCTTTTATATGTTGAAGAGATCTCTCTAATAAACCAAGTAATAAGCAAAACAAAAACAGAAAACAAAGAAAACCGGAGTGCCTGGGTGTCTCAGTCAGTTAAGCGTCTGACTCTTGATTTCGGCTCAAGTCATGATCTCAGCATAGTGAGATCAAGCCCAGAGGCAGTCTCCATCCTGGGTGTGGAGACTGCTTAAGATTCTCTCTCTCCCTCTCCCTCTGCCCTTCCCCTGCCACACTCACCACCCATCCTGCTCATGTGCCCACACACTCTCTCTCTAAAAAAAAAAAGAAGAAGAAGAAGAAGAAGAAGAAGAAGAAGAAGAAAACCAACTAGGAGCCAATTTATATATTATACTATTTACTGTACCTCCAAAATACTGAAATACTAACATATAAATATAAATCTAATAAAACATAAGTGAGAGCTGCATGTTAAAAATAAAATGCAGGGGTGCCTGGGTGGCTCAGTCAGTTAAGCGTCTGCCTTCGGCTCAGGTCATGATCCCAGGGTCCTGGCATTGAGCCCCACATCGGGCTCCCTGTTCTGCAGAGAGTCTGCTTCTCTCTCTCCCACTCCCCCTGCTTGTGTTCTCTCTCTGTGTCAAATAAATAAATAAAATCTTTAAAAAAATAAATAAAATGCAGATAAAAAGAATGAATGATTTACTATCGAAGACATACAAAACTCATGAATTTAAGGACCCAGCATAGCTCTGATGGCAATCCTCTGAATTTATATATAGATTTAATGCAATTAAAAGAATGTGGAAATGCAACCAAAACATTACTTCCAGGGTAAAACTTCAAGGCAAATGGTTTACTAAAAAAGTTTTAAGAAACACATAATTGTCATAAAATAATATTTTCAGAAAATAGAAATATATGGAAAGTGATTCAATTTGTCTTATTACAATCTATCACCATACTACTAAATAAGTAGATAATGCCTCCAAAACTATTCCAGCAGTATTTCTTTGTAAATACGGAGGTGTCCTAAAATTTATAAGAAAATGACAACAACAACAACAAATTTATAAGAAAATGCAAATTATAGTCAAAATTATTTTGATAATAAAAAATAAAAGTAGGAGGGCTTACAATTTGTGATTTTAAGGATTACTGTAGAGCTACAATAATGAAAACTTTGTGGTATTAGAACAAGGATAGGCCCGTAGCTTAGTGAGAAAGAATTACTATCACCACACAATTATCATCAATTGATTTTTGACAAATATGCAAAGGAAATTCAATGGAGAAAGAATAGTGTCTTGAGCAAATGATGTTTGAACAACTGGATATATACATGAAAGTGAACCTCAATCTGTTCTTCACAGCTTTACTAAAATTAACTCAAAATGGATCATATATCTAAAGGTCTAACATAAAATTATTAACCATTTAAAGAAAACACAGGAGCACATCTCAATGACCTTGGGGTATGCAAAAAGTTCTTAAAAATGAGAACAAAAGCGAAATCCACAAAAAAGTTGGACTTTAATATAACAATAAGGAAACAAAAAACCCAACTTTAAAAATGGACAAATATTTGAACAGCCACTACAGCAAGTAAGATATGCAGATGACAAATATGTTCAGGAAAGATGTTCAACAGAATTATCCTAAGAAAATTTAAGTTGAAATCAAAAGGATATAACAGTACCACCACACACCTGTAGAATGGCTATAATGAGCACAATTGACAATACCAAGTACTAGAGACAGTGTAAGGTAACTGGAATTCTCAAATGTACTGGTGAGACACAGCGTCTTTGGAGAATAGTTTGATAATTTCTTGGCAAGCAAAACATATACTTAGCGATCCCATTCCTGGGTATTTTCCCTAAAGACAACTTGTATTCTTGCAAATGTGCACGGTTTTTTTACAGCAGCTTTATTTAACAACTGACCTAACTCAAACAACTTAAATGCTCTTCAATGGGTCAATGGATAAACAAACTATATAGCACACCCATAAAATGGAATACTACTGAGAAATAAAAATGAATAAACTATTCATAACCAAACAACATGGATGAATCTTAAAGACATTTATGTTGAGTGAAAGAAGCCAGTCACAAAAGTATACATACTGTATGATACCATTTATATGAAATTTTTTAAAAGGAAAAACTTGAAGGAAAGAGAACAGATCTGTGGTTGCCAGGTGATGAAGTGAGAGAAAAGTCTGGCCATGTGGGGCAGCATGAAAGAACATGGGGGGGATGATGGGAAAATTGTGCATCCTTATTGAGATGGTGGTTATATGAATCTATAAATCTGTTAAAATTCATGAACTATATACAAAAACCCGTTACCTTACTTGTGTAAGCAAAATAAAGATCACAAAGAGTTACACTATCATACTATCAAATTAGAAATAAATATTTAGGCTTTTTAAAATGTGGAATAATGTGAATTCTTATACACTGCCAATAAGAATGTCATTTGATATAAAAATTTGGGGGAACAATTTGGCAGTATCTTAGACCTATCAATTCCATTCTTATGTATATACCTAGGTAAATCCTCATACAGGTGTGCATGGTAACATGTACAAAAGCATTCATATTAATGTAATGCACAGTAGTAACAACTGAAAGTCACTTCTATGTTAATTAGAAGTTAAATCAGTAAATAAATTTAGTCAAATCATATAATGAAATGTTAAAATTGATAAAAACTTGCTAGTACCAATTTATCACTGAGTATGATGCTGACAAATATAATACTGAAAAGTGAAAGATCAATATCATTTATTACATAGAAAAACATAAACATGCAAAATATTACTGTACATATTTTGTAGGAATGCATATCTACCTCATAAAAGTGTAAAGACACTCATGATACTGACTACTACGAAATCAAACAAAGATGTTACCTGAAGGGTATATGTATGTGTGTGTGTGGGGGGGTGTAAGGCATTGTATTTTGTGTGATTAGGTATGGATGCACAGAAAGATTTAACTATTTAAGATTTATTTATTTATTTTTAAAGGTTTTATTTATCTGTCAGAGAGAGGGAGAGCACAAGCAGGGGGAGGGGCAGGCAGAGGGAGAAGCAGGCTCCCTGCTGAGCAAGGAGCCCAACGCTGCTGGATCCCAGGACCCCAGGATCACGACCTGAGTCGAAGGCAGCTGCTTAACCACCCCATTAAGATTTAATTATTTATTGCATAATCTATGTGATGGATACTTGATTTTTGTCATAAAATTATGTATTTATAATATTCTATGTAACATTTTTAAAAAGAAAAAATAAGGAAAAAGTAATACATAGTAAGGTGCTAATAACTCAAGGATTTATCTTTTCAAAAATTTCTTAAATTGTAAATAAATACACAAATAATGTAATCTTTATCTCAATGGAGAATTTCAGGATACAACAGTGAGCTCAGATGGGGGCAGACAGTTGAAGGTGAGAGATCTTTACAGAAGCCCATCATCTGTAAATGAATTTGTAAACTGCCTCTGCAAAATGCTGGGCTTGAGTAGTAGAGTTTGTGGGTTATGCTGCAACAGCAGGTTTTTCTCTTATTCCGCCTAGAGGGAATCAGATTTTTAATCGGACATTTTCAATTCTTTACCATCTAATGTATATAAAGTATAATGTACTTTTGTAAGGGAGGAATTAAAAAAGAAGTCACAATGAAATCTATTTATTGTATTTGGCCATAAGTACCTCTTTACATATTTCTTCCAAGAAATCTCTCCTGAATTTTGGACACCCAAGAAACTTCAAACATAGCACAACTTAAGTGAAATTCATTCTTTTCACATACATACCCACCATCCACACAAAGCTGACCCTTCCAAACTGTAACTTACAATTCGTTTTCTCTGTAACTTCTGTTTCCTCACTACTACACCCAATTGTGAGTATAGTTCTGGTGATTCTATCCCTATTTATTCTACCTCTATATCAAATAGGGCAACTTTAATTTCCTTGGTTATAAACAGTGACATTTGCATATTTTTTCCTGAAAAATGTGATCTGATGCTTTTATAAAATTAAAATAAACCTGGAAATTTTACACCCTAGAAATTAACATCCAGATATGTTGAACTCAGTTTGAAGGCACTGCAAAATTTGGTTTCTAAAATATTTGAGAATATTCTACTTCCAAAATACAGTAGTATGAAAGACTGCTTTCAGTTTTCTCTCCATGCTTAGCATTTTCCTCTTTCCTACCCTTGATTCTTATTTCCTACTGCCCTCTCCGTTTAGACTGGCAGTTTGTCTTCATGATGTAGTGATTCTACTTTCCCACATTGATGTGGCTCTCAGGATAATATGGAAATGCCTTCTCTTCCAGCAAGTTTCATCACATTCCCCACAATAAATACAATATTGCCCTTTTTATGTGATCTCAAAGCACTTAACATCACCAGTCTAGCTCTTGCTACATTCTGAACATAAATTCACACACCGCCACCTTGCCTGTGTGTCTTGCTTAGCCAGGATTACTAAAGTTAATCTTTCACATAAAATCTGGATTTTGAATTTATTGTATCTCCCTTGCATATGAGATCAGTTACATAAATGGTCATTGAATTGAATGTCAAAGTTTGTTTTTCTTGTTCTGTTTTCTTGACACATAAGGGAGGACACATAAGAGGTGAAGAACAACACTATGCACAATTTCTGAAGGGGTGTATAAAACCAATAAATACTAAAGTATTCTTGCCCTGTGGACACCGATAAAGGTTATCATAAACTATGTACTGTGTAATTCTAAGACCGTGTATTATTCACCTGAATGAAGACAATGAATAATAATTACAAGGATATTCAAATTGCTATTTTTTACTGTCCTCTTGTAAAAATAAAGACAGACAATTGCATTTCTGGCATAGGGACCATGCCTTCACTCTGCCAGAAACATTTGTTTGGAAATTAAGAATTAGCATTTTTAGACCCTAGTATTGGAAGGCTGACAACAAAGTCAAATTTAAAAATACAGAAGTTTACAATATAATTTAGGATTAATCTATTCTTGAGTTTTATTTAATATATGAAAGATACAATAAAACCATGGCAATCTGACTAAATCATGGCATAACAGGATAAGACCATGATGTCAGAATTTATTTTATTATCTAAAAATTTACATCTTTCAATCACACTATCACAGAAGTTGAAGTCAGGGTCATACATGTCTTCTTACCTCAGGAACTTCCAAACTGGTCCCTGGCATTCATTTTTATTCTTGTTTTCCCCATTAACCCCCTCCTGTCAGATGATCTTCAGAAAATACAAATCGAATTGTCTTACATTTTTCATGAAACCATTGAATAATGTTTCAAAATTCCTTAATATGATCTATATAGTCCTCTATAAATGGTTCATCTAGTTAACTGATTTATATTCTGCATTTCTTCCTATGTGTTCTTTATTTCTGTTCCCCACCTTCTTAGAAGGACCATCTCCTTCATCTTCTCAGTCTCTACCAACTTCAGGCCTTCCCTTTGTGTTTTTCTGATAAATGCAGCACATTCTCTTCATTTCAGTAAAAACTGCTGGATCTCTTTGGTCATAACTTATTCCTTAATGTTTACTCATTCTACCTCTCAGGCCTCCATTGTCCTTTACTATAATCTGGCTCTCATCATCCCAAATCCCATCCTTAATCTGTCAGCCATACTTCTTTAGGACCAAACCATAATTGTAATTGAGAGTGTTCAAGTTCTTTATAAGGAATCCCCAAACACTGTGAAAAATCAAGATAAGTGGCTAGTTTCTGCGGCAGTAAGTATTCTAAATACCAGCATGGCTGTCCTTCAGTTCTGATTCCAGCTGGGCATGGTGCTACCACTTTTCCTTTAGAGATTTTTTTCTTCTTACAAATAAAAACATGTAGTTATAGAAAAACAAGGTAAGAACCCCCAAAATACACAGAAGTGCGACATAAAAGTTATGAACCTCTGTTCCACCCGCTGTAACCGTTCATGATATATTATTGTTTCTCCTCTCTCCTTCCTCTACTTCTACCTCCTCTTCCTTCCACTTCTCCTTCTCTTCTTTCTCCTTTCCCTTTTCTTTCTCTCCTCCTTTTCCTCTATTTTTCACCCTCCCCCTCTCTCATCTTCCCACCTTCCCTTCTCTTTCTTTCAATATGAGGATCAAAGAAAATGATTCTGGAATGGTGCCACTGTGTGGTAATTACTCAAGCAGACATGTTCTTGGCTATAAAAGTATTTTAAAATGAAAACGCTCCCAGAAGACTGTCACAGAGCCAGGAGTTTTCTTAGTAAGAAATAGAATTTAAGCAATGTTAATACAAGGACTATATATTCCTACTATGAGATTAGACCTCTTGTTCTATGGAAAAATTACTATTAATAAATTGTGATATATTTTCCTTTAGGTGGAAGAACTATTCTGTTATTTACATTTTTTGGGATGCATGTATTCATTTAGGCAAATCCACACTTTTTTTTTTCTACGAGATGGAACAACATACTTCCTTCCTTTATAGTTGTATTGGTCTTTCATTGCTGTGCAACAAATTAATAAAAGCAAAATAATACAAATTGTCTAGGCCTGAATATTTGTGAACATACAGTGTGCATTGTCAATTATAATTAATGACTCAGGCCTTTTATTTTTTATATATTTATACATACTTAAGTGTTTATTTAAAATATATTTGTATTTATGTATTCATTTAACATACCTAGAAATCTAACATATATTTACCTATTATCAGGCACTATACTAGTTGTTTAGGATACATCAATGAATAAAATAGACAAGAATTTCAGCTCTCCTAGAACTTACATTCACTTAACAGGAGAAAAACAAAAATTAAGTAAAACATATGATAACATGATAAGTGCTGTTTACAGAAATAAAGGAGGGAATTGTGAAGGAGTATGGTGTAAGAGTTACTTACTGCCAATACAAACTTAATATAGATTAGAATCAGAGAATGAGGGATGAATGGGTGAGAGTTCTTGTCTTCTTGGAATGTACAGATATAAACAGAGATAAAAGGCCTTTAACAATAGTCCTTCAAATCCCAGGCATTGTTGGTTGTTGTGGAGTTGAACTTATTGGCAGAGGTATAGGGTTTTTGCTAGGGACAAAGGCCACTGAGGTGTGAAGGCTGCAGAGATGGGGGGGAATTGACATAGATGTCTAGAGGCCGGATGGGGGGGAGGGGGACAGTGGTGTGGAACTTATCTAGAACTCTGAGTTGTGGGGTGCCTTCTTGAATGGATGACGAGTGGATCTTTTCTTAATTCTGGTAAGGAGGTATACAATTTGATGAGGATAATTTTAGAACACACAGCACATTCTGACTCCTTGATCCTTGCATAATTATTGCTAGGCTCTTTTTTCAGTCATCAAACTTGAAAATAAAGCATTGATATTCACATATAGTCACTCCATTTATCATTTAAAGAATTAAATTCAATTTAGAGGAGTTTGAAGGTGGACCCATAGTGAAAATGAAAATGAAAATGAAGTCAATGGTGAAAAACTACTTGAGCACTGATGACTACAAAACGTAAGTTGTATAATGGGAAGTAAGAGGGAGTATTGATTGTGAGTATTCTTTTTATTAAAATTGCACTTTTTTTAGTCATGTAATAGATTTTGTTTAAGGTTCTAACGAGAAAACCAATGGGTTTCCGAACTGAATGAAAATATTGTAGCTAATCCAGAAAAGATAATGGTGATAATGATGATTCATAAATACTAAAGAAAAATGACCAAAGGAATGGAATATTATAAAGAAAGGTCACAGCATTTAGATCTATTTAGCTTAAAGGAAGGAAAATTTTAAAAAGACTATGGACTGACTTAATTGATGGCTACAAGTAAATGAAGGATCTTATGAATATATAACTACAACCATGAAATTTAACACTACAGCCAGTCATTTCAGTTAAACACTAAAAAGAGCAATCTCAGATAAGAGAAATAAAACACTGAAAGTTCTACTGAGAAAGCTTGAGAGGATCTATTCCTAGAATTCATTAAAAAGAGAATGACAACTCTATGACTTGATAATTTAGTCACTCATCTGCTTCAAGGAAAATGTTTGGATTTGATGAAATTTCTTTCCTTTTTTTTTTTAAATAGTCTTATTGAGATATAATTAACATGTAAAAATTATATATATTTAAGGTGTACAACTTGATGTTTCAATGTACATATATATCATGTAACCATCACCATAATCAAGATAACTAACATATCCCAGTATCTGTCATTATAAGGATGGAATGGAGATTCTAAGCATACTCCTTATTTCATATGAAAGCCAGGGTTCTACTGGGATTGGTCTTGAATTGATTATTTAAGGTATGAACATGAAGGCATTATGTTTATGAATGGTAGAAGAAAAGCTTGGAGACAACATTCTGCCATGTAATTACTTAATATTTCTGCAGCATGTCCATAAAGTGGCACATATCATCTGGAAATATATATTCAAATTCAAGAACAATACACCAGTCTAATTCAACTTACAAATAGCATTTATTGCAGCAGCTGTGGATCAAATACATATCTCAAGTCATCTAGCAAATCGCTGAATACATTTTTTAATGATAATATGACTACTTCACTATAGGAAAAAGATTACCATAATTGTACAAACCCTGTTTTCCCTATTTCTCAAATCTAGAGTTATATATTTTTTCCCCTTGTTTCTTTCCTTTCTTCTTCTTTGTTTTTGTTTTTTTTTGGTATTTCCATTATGTATACACTGAAAAGTAAACACTGTTGAGTTAACTTACATTTTAAAAAAAGATTTATTATTTTAGAGAGAGAGAGCGAGCGTACACATGAGTGGGGGGATGGGGCACAGGGTGAGAATCTCCAGCAGACTCCTCGCTGAACACAGAGCCCAATGTAGGACTGGATCCCATGACTCTAAGATCATGACCTGAGGTAAAACCAAGAGTCAGCTGCTTAACCGACTGAGCCACCCAGGCACCCTGAGTTAACTTAACGTTTCTTAAAATTTCATCTTACTGTGTTAATGTTTGGGTAACTACTGATAAACCAGTTCAATTTTAGTTAAGTATAGATATAATTGGATATTTACTTAGAGTTTTGACATCTTTTTATCTATAGTCAAAAACTGAGTTGAAGAGAAATACCTATCTCACGAGTAACAAATATATATTTTATATGTATATGCATAGACAACACATTATAAAAGTAATAAATAAAAAGAAAATAGGGCATGCAGAGACATACATGGTAAAGAAAATAGCTTGTTTCCATGGTGTGTTCCTCCTCCTAAACAATAATTAATGATGTTATTTAGGGAGAATTTAAACTGCCTAACAAAAATATGTTTACTTATCTATTTTTTTTGCCATATGGAACCCAAACATTTTCTCTTGACCACAGGTTACTTATTTCATTTTTATAAGGGGTCACTCTCTAAATAGAATTCACTGATATATAATGCATACAGGAAAACATATCCTTTACTTAAAACAAAATGTTTACTTGAAAGTTACAAAAATCAGAAACACATAAGTATACTGTAATAAAATTAAAATCATTTGTTCATCAAAAGGTATTTCTGAGTAAAACCCCAAGACTCCAAGTGGAAAAACATATTTGCTATCCTTTATCTGACAAAGTCTTTGATCCAGAATATATAGAGTTCCTTCAAATCAAAAAGAAAAAAGAAAATAGATGATCCAATAGGCAAATAAAATAATTGCAGGCACTTCACAAAAGAGGACATCCAATCTATCAGTAAACACATGAATATGGACTCACCTCATTAATCATCAGGGGAATAAAAATTCTAACAGTGAGATACTACTAAACAAACAGAATGGCAATAATTAAAGATATGTAGAGCAGATAGAATTCTTACACACTGCTACTAGGAATATAGATTTGACAAGCATTTTGTTTGGCATTATTTACTAAAATGGAATATGTAGTTAACTTCATGACCCAGCAATTCTTCTGCTAGTTATAAACCCAATGCAAATGTTACATATATTCACTAACATTCATAACCCAGAATATTCATAGCAGAGCTTTCATTCAGCCCCAAATTGAAAACAACCCAAGTGTCAGTCAACAGTGGTAAAGATTACATTTGAAATATTTGTTCATACAATGGAGTTCAATATAGCAATAAACATGAATAAACTACTACTATACTTGATAACAGGGAAGAATCATATTGACATACTATTAGGTAAACAAATCAGATACAAAGGAATAGTACTGTA
>NC_138380.1:22946674-22963566 GCF_054177405.1 Leptonychotes weddellii
GGGCACGTTCTGCATGGAGCACTGGGTGTTATGCACAAACAATGAATCATGGAATACTATATCTAAAACTAATGATGTAATGTATGGGGATTAACATAAGAATAAAAAAATTAAAAAAAAATTAAAAACAAAAACAAAAACAAAGAAAAAAAATAATTAAATCCAACCAACAACCCTTACGAATATAGAAAATTCAGGGCACAGAATAGAATATTTTTAAAAATCTGCTTAGCATCATTGGTAAAATTCCCTGGCATCTGGACCCTGAACCTTTTGTGGTTATTATCTTATGTGGTTGATTCTGCACTAGTATATCCCTTTCTTCAAACCTTTCTCACTAAACTGATCCCTGTTTATTCACTTTTTCAAGAGTAGGGAGAGACTCAGCATAATTCTGTCATGGACCACATTTCAGAATTCCTGTGCTTTAACTCTCTTTAACCTGTGCACCCTACATCTCTGAGGAATCAGGGAATAGGCATTCTTATGATCAGTGGCAGACTTCTCCCCAAGTGGGGGCTGGGATGGGTAGGTAAGGACAAAATGTAAACCCCTATCGGTGAGGAAAAAACACTTCTTGTTTGGAAGTGAGGATGAAAACATAGCTCTATTTTGTCAGTTGTGTATAGCTAAGCAATCGTGCCTTTTTTATAATTTAATGACTTAGTTTACAAAATTAAGCCAGTTACTTTGACACTCTGACTTCTAGTTACTGGTTTTTTAGCACTACCATGGACTTATCCTCTAGGCAAGGTGAATGCAGGATTTGTTGGACCCAAAGTTCATATAATCTGGAGGCACTCTCTAAAAATATATATCACAAAATTATGAATGCAAAATTAGGTATGCAAGTGAAGTTTTATTCAGAATGATAACATTTTACTTGGTTGATTCAAGTAAGGGCCCAGTAAATGAAGAGTGCTAGACTTTATGCCTTCCTAGTTTATTATTAATGCTACCTTCAGCACAGGTATTTATTCTGGCTCTATTTTAGAAAATTCCATACTTGAGTGCTGTGATACGTATCTCTGTGGTCTGCATCTAAACCTGTTTTCATCCTTTAAAGTTCTAACTGCAGGTATTCTTATTTGAAAAAACAGCCACAACCATCTCCTATCCTTAATCAGTGCTTCCTTTCCTCACTTTCCCCTTTCTGAGGTCTGCTTGTTTGCTATTTCCTTTAAAGGAATGTCCTTCTGTTACCTGCATGCCCATTTTTCTCACATCTATAGGACTTTGCATGTGCTGGTAGCTTTATCTAAAAGACCTGCCCTCCTTGTCAGAGAAAGGAATTCTTATGCAATCTTCAGGGTAGAGTTTCACCACGAAACCCCTTGCATCTTGGAGTCCCCTTTCCTGCATGCCTCCACTGTAGCATTCACCTCATTGTGTGTGGGGGGTGTTTTTTGAGTTTTATTTATTTATTTGACAGAGACAGCGAGAGAGGGAACAAAAGCAGGGGGAGTGGAAGAGGGAAAAGCAGGCTTCCCATAGAGCAGGGAGCCCGACGTGGGGCTCGATCCCAGGACCCTGGGATCATGACCTGAGCCGAAGGCAGACGCTTAACAACTGAGCCACCCAGGCGCCCCTCACCTCATTGTGTTTTGACTGTGTTTACTAATCTTTCCCACAAACTGGATTTCTCAAGATCCTCAAGAACAAGGATTTTGCCTTTTTATTTTATATCTCATGCAGAGGCACAATAATAGATCCATACTACATAATTAGGCATGTATGCTGACTGCTTAAATCTTACATTATAAATCTTATTTTTTGGTGAAAAACTACCATGACAAAATATGACCCGCAATCATGGGAGTTTTTGTTTTATTGTCCCTGTGAGCAACATACGTACATATGTATGTGTGTGCACACGTGTTTTATTATATTATTGTGACTTTGTGGGAGACATTATGTGAAAAGTGGAATACTGAATATCTGTTTTCTGAAAATACGCTGAAATAATATATAACATTCTTGAATGGAAGAACATTTGGAAATCACCTGCCCTGATCTGTCTTCTCACTTCCAAATAATGTGTTTCAGTATTTATTCAAGAAAAAAAAAATCTGGTTGCCTAAGCAGCTGCAGATCACCTTGAACAGAAACACCCCAACTGTTTCAGAGAAAAAAATATGGCACCATTTATGCTTAAGAAACAAAAGGGAAACCATCCTGAATTAATATATAATGAAGGAAATGGTAATTATCTGATCCAAAGGTTTCCTGAATCTCAGAGTTCTAATGTCTTTTGGAACTGCTTCATGCTGAGAACAATACATACAGAAAATAATGTGAAATGAAGCCATGTTGAGGGCTCTGGGGGTTTACAAAAAGTTACTGTCGCTTTTAAGAATGTTCGAACCAAAGGCTTTGTTCTCCAGCTTCAGTGGCTAGCTCAGGCTCAGTTGCTTTTGAGTATGCTGTATTATTAGAAACATTATGGAGAGAACCAAATGCCTCAGTCTTAACTCTATGCAGCTCCTAAAATAGAGATGGGAAGCATCACTGAATATTTCTTAGCTGAATATTGTCATAAGAGGTAAACGAGGTTTCAACCCTCTAAGCAAATATAATCCTTCTTTAAAGCTGTTCTCACAGAAGCCAAACAGTCAGTTTAGTCACTTCACCCAGTCTTTATTTTTAAATATCCTGCAATATAAGTCAATTAGGTGGATTTCCTTACTTGACAGCAATAGATGACACAGTAGATGTCCTTGTGCATATCCCATAAAATCTCTTAAAATCATATTCTAGCTTAGTGACATAAAATCATTTTGGTTTTAATGTAAGAGCCAAAAGAAAAAAAAAATGATACCTACCTGAGTAGCTCATTAAATATATCTGGTCTAGAAGCTAATCTTTCCTATTACTGGTCTGAGGACTTAGGAAGTACTTTGGGTCAAAATCCTTCAAGCTATGCTTAACTGTAGAAGAAAATATACTTAACTACTTTGCTTAAATAAATGTCGCTTAATTTGTTTTACACTGATAATGTCTAAGTAATCCTAAAACTAAAACAAAACAAAACAAAAACCAGATACAAATTGGATGCTTGTTCTAGGGGAACTGAGAGGATTATCAGCAAAATATTTTTGTACCAAGTACATCCTAAACCAAGCCAAATTCAATACAGCTTCAGTCCTATCTTTTCTTAAAACATTTCTTGATGACCCAGTCCTCATTAAACAATCATTTTTGTGCATTACCATATGTGTTATGGCTTTTACATCTTAATCCTATGCAGTGTAAATGATAATTCAACAACTCCTCATCATGACTGAGAAACTTTTTCTAAAATCAGTTTTATATTGAATTTTCTCTAGGAGATCCTCTGCTCCCCAGCATTTAGCAAAATGTAGGAAGTAGATCTATAATTTACAACTATGATTGAATCTCTATTCTCTTTACATGAAAAAAATGTTTAATTTGAGCCATCAACCAAATTTCCTACTGCACAAGAATCACTAGGTAAATGGGAAACTTTCAGTTCACCAACTTCCAAAAAGCTTTTTAGAAAAGCTGAAGCTTCATTCTAGCTATCATTTCAGAATTTTCAGCACTATGAATTATCACATCACCTTGACCAAGAATTTTCAGCTTACACTTTGAAATATTCAGTATCACTTTATTACCACCATGAATGAAATCTTGCTCATAAACACAGTTACCTTTTCATGGTCATCTTAAAAATGTATTCACTACTGTCTATTAGGGAATCCCAGTTCAAAGTATTTAGAAAGCATGTCCTGGCAAATTAAATTATTATCTACGTGTGATGGAATCCTCATTTAGAGAAAACAATTATTCAGCAGAGTTAACTTTGAGATTCAATAGCTGTGCTTCAGTGATAGAGATCTATGATAAAAATGGACCCCAACCATTACAACAGCCATGACTTATGAGCTTGGGGACAGCTGACATTGATGCAAAGTAGAACTTCTTATTCAATACTAAAGAGGTACAAAACACTATCTTATCTTAAGTCTCAGGGGAGTCCTAGATGTGCACCATGCATGGCACATTCTTAAAACCAGCATACTGAGACTAATACGAGTGATAAAAATTATAAGAGAAACTACAAAAACCTAATGACTCTCAGCTTATTGTTAATGACAGCGATCCAGCAGTTTACACTGTAGCAGCTGTATTTTTTCTCCACCAAGAATCTAAAGACACACTCTAATATTTACCTGGCTTGTAGTACTGGGTTATTCTGAAGTAGCTTAAAAAGTTCCTTAAGCTATCTGGACTTCAGATGAATAAGTATTAAAATGAGGCAGTCTCCTAGTGTTTACTTAATTCTAATATTATCTAGTTCTAATCTTCATATAGAACTCAACATTAAGTGTATGCCCAGAGTACATGTTCCTGCAATAAGAATCCACTATATAATGTTAATCCACATTAACACACTAGCGTCCATAAAACAGCAATACTCCGATATGCTGAACCAAGCTTCTGGATATTCATTACTTTGTTACTATTAGATAGTATTATAGCTTTTCATTTAGGAAAATTGAGTGAATAAAGAAAATGAAGCCAAACAAGTATTCTAATAATGCAGAAGTTGTTCCTCTAAAGTGATTAAAATGTGAGCCCAGTATATTCTGCATATTTTTAAAACACATATATGATTGTTTTTTCTTGTTTCTAAGAATATCTTTCAAGATTACTTAAGGCTAGTTGAACCTATTCCCAGCCCAAGTTAGTATCAAGTTACAAATAGAACTTACGACAAAATAAATCATTCATTTTATTTATAGAATGGCTTTTATAATTTGTTCTAAGTGTATATTTTCCCTAAATGATTCAACCATTTGTGTACCTAAAATAAATGAATATTATTTAACTGGGAGCACTCTTTTTTCATGTAAGCTACAGCAAAGATTTCTAATAGACTTAAAGAATATTTGGCAATTCTTTCATTGTCTAATAAACCTATCTGCAGATATGTTATTATGTCTTCACAAAAACTTTCTAAAATACTCATATATTCTTTCTGGGCAGATACTGTGCAGAGAAATATCACTTATGTTGGAAAGATTCTAATTTGGTTAAGGAGTGCCATACATTTTGACTATTGTCTCACTTTTTTTTTTCTTCTAGATTTGACAAATGCATTTTCTCCAAAAGAAAAATGTTTTTCAATAAATATTTCAATCTACTGCAAATGAAATTTTAGGAAGAGTCAAAATTGTACTAAAAAGCTTTTCATTACCTTCTTTCTATAAAATTTTCACTAGTGGGAGGAAAAAGGCCTTCAATTAAAATATTTCTTGCATATGCTGAAGTATTATGCTGATTTTTAAGATATTATGAAATTCATGATATTTTTATTTTAGCTTCATCATATTTTGTTGGTTTTTTTCTGACCTTGTCCACCTCTGTAAGTCTCTTCAGTAATTATTTTCAATTTACCCATTGGGAATGGGAGCTGTTTCCTGCCAGGAACCTAACTAATGTACTCTTTATCTCTTAAAAGATGAACTAGGGGCGCCTGGGTGGCTCAGTCGTTAAGCGTCTGCCTTCGGCGTGGGTCATGATCCCAGGGTCCTGGGATCGAGCCCCGCATCAAGCCCTGCATTGGGCTCCCTGCTCTGCGGGAGGCCTGCTTCTCCCTCTCCCACTCCCCCTGCTTGTGTTCCCTCTCTCGCTGTGTCTCTCTCTGTCAAATAAATAAAATCTAAAAAAAAAAAAAAAAAAAAAAAAAAGACGAACTAGGTCAAAATGGAATTCTGATTTGTAGGGAGGAAATTTATACTAAATTACAAAGGGCAGTTATATTACTCATAAGTCTTTCAGTTCCAAATGTCATAAAACAACCTAACATGACTTTTAAAACCACAATAAGACAAAAACAGAATAAACAATGAAATATATCGGTTCTCTTAGCTATCGCATGGTGTCACTGGGTTTCTTACTCACCCTTTCACTTCTGTTTTCAGTTGTTTGGCTTCATTGTCTGGTGAGAGCTCTCTCTGTGGTGGGAAATAATTCTTTAGCCACTCAGGCTTACATGGTCCATACAGCTCACAGTCTGGAAAGGAAAGAGACAGTCTACCTCTCATCTCTCATACCGATCTCCTCAGAAGATCCCCAATTTACCCTACTGGAGCTACATGCATACTCCTGCACCAGAACTTTGGCCCAGGTGAATAGCATGCTCTAATTGACTGGTGTGGGTCAAGTATTTGAGTGCTGGTTCAGGAAGGGCAGTTCTCAAAGAAAAGAGGTGGCACAGACAAAAAAAAGCAGATAACCTAAAATAATTTTGCAAATACAAATATATTGTTATCAATATTCATTCATTCTTTTGTACATGTACCATATGAAACAACAGCTGTATACCAGCAATTAAACAAGGGTCCTGTTTGGGTATATGGGGAAAATACTTGGTATAGGTGAAGACAGAAATAACAGTGTGAGTTTAATATTGGAATTTTCAAGAACTTACACTTCAAGGCTAAGATGGAATTGTTTTGTAGGGTGGCTTGATTTACCTCTTTTCACATCTTCCCTGTATCTCATGCTTGAAATGGAGACAATCATACACAGACTTGTAAAACATTGCCATGGTTTATGAGAACCTTTCTTCCATTAGGTTGAAGATACAGAGTTAAAATTAAAATATAAACAAAGAAACAAACAAACAAATAAAATGTGTGGTGGTAGAGGTATTGCTGGTGGTGGTACCAGGAAACGAGTAACATGAAATCATTAGTCGATTTCATCTGAAAGTATTCAAGCCTGCCTCTAGCTATTTATACGAAGACACAGAATAGAGTTGACATTGCAAAAACGATACTTGCTTTTTCCAATCTGTAATGCCTGTACAATTCATTTATTAGAGTTCGTTTTCCATCACTGAATTTATGTTTAAGTTGCTAAGGTTAGAAGCTGTAGAAAGGCAATTATATTTCTGATTTGTAAATAATATGTCAGCAAAATTAAAGATGTTTCCATATCTTAGTTTGTTAAGGTAGCTACATAAAATATCTTCATAGTGCAATGTATTACATAATGTAATATATATACATTTTATATACAGTGCACAGTAGTCTAGTATACTATGTTCTTTTATTTGTACATACCATACCATATATATTCTCACTGCTCAGTTTTCAACTGAATAAAAAATCACAAGGGTTTGCTTGAACATCTTTTTCTTGTTTTTACTTTTATTTGCATTTATTGTATGCAGAATTTACTCTCTGGCCGTAAGTTTTTGTTTCTTCAGTTTCTTCTGGGATATTTTTCTTCTGTGCAACTTCCTCTTCTGGTTTAGGAACAATCTTCTCTTTTTCAGTATGGATCATCTCAATGTGGCAAGGAGAGTTCATGTATGGGTTAATCTGACTATGAGCCCTTTAAGTTCTACACTGTATGTTGGGGAGCTCTGTTCACCTAGATGTGCTCAATGACCAGAGAATTTACATCTAAACTCTTAAGTTCAGCATTACTCTCTGCATTTTTAAGCATGTGCAGTAAAAATTCGGCACTCTTTTTGGGCCACCAAGCCTGTGTGCAGCCCCACTCTCTGGCCTGGGCACACCTACCAACTCCACCATTGTAGGGATGGAATGGGACACACTGCTTCTGCAAAGTGAAATCCTTCAGATACTTAGTGGCTTTTCAGATAGGAACATACACTTGATGGCCTGGGAAGTTTCAGGTGTGTTCTTAAAGTGAACACAAAGATTTGAACCTCTTGATTTGCAAGGTTTTGTAGGGTTTTCTGGATCAAGTAGATAGCAAACCATTTTCAGAGATCACCTCAGGCCACTTATGGAAGAGCTGCTTGAATATTTGATTACTGAGAATATATACATAGAGAACCTGTTGAGCTGAAGTCATATTTTCCAGTCTGAATAAAGAAGGATCTATTTGTTTCATCTGTTTAGAAAGTATTGGAAATTATTTTGGATATTTATCTAAATGTTATGCAAAGTGGATCTTTTTGTGGTCACCACCTGTCATGAATTAGGCAAATTCACAACACACAGTAGGAACTAAAGAATGGATTTTACCAGGGGAAATGTAAAAGGCAGGTATTCAATAAGAAGATAAGGTACATTGCCCCCAGTACTCTCATTAATCCCATGTAGAAGCATAGAAGATCAAGGAACTTTTTGGATATGCAGTGGTATATTTCGACCTTTACCTTCTTAGAAGATAACTTTTCCAGCACGGGAATGATGAGATTACTGGGGCTCCAAGGAGTCTCAATGGTAATTCCAGCTGCTTAGAGTTGTGGCCTGGGAAAGACACCTACCCATTATCTGGAGTACCATGGGACTCATGGAAAGTTGGGTTCAGGAACAGCACCTCCTGACAGGAGAAGGAAGGCACTAGACCTTAGAGCAGCAGAGTTTGGGTGCATCTGCTTCTATTGAGAAGTGGGTCCCAGGTTGCGGGTGACTCATTGTTCAGGTAACAGAGTACTCTCCTGGGATCATTCCCAGGCAGTCCTGCTTGTCAAACTACTTAAAAATGTGAAGCGTTTGTGGTATTTTGATAAAGTTTGGAAGTAAAACTCACACAATGGCTTCTAATTGAATAGCATGATCTTTTCAGAGCTCAGTGAAATTTGATATAAAATTTGTATTAAAATATTCAGGAAAGAGAGAAGTTGTGGTGTCATCGTTTTTAATTTTCCCAAATGTTCTATAAGATCTGACAGGATAGAAGGACCAAGTCTTCTAAGCCTGAAGCAAGGATATTGTTGGGGGAGCTGTAGATTCCTAAGGCATGGAGTCTTGTGGAAAGATGTGAATGAGAGATGAGATGGAAAACTGAAGTTTTACCTTTCCCTGACACTTATCTGCTGATGCAAGCAACCCCTTCTCTTATCTACTTTAAAAATATATATATATATACACACACACACATATATATATACATTTTTTTTTTTTTTGAGAGAGCGAGAACATGTGCACATGTGAATGGTGGGGGGGCCGGTGCACAGAGAGGCAGAGGGAGAGGAGAGAAAATCTGAAGCAGGCTCCATGCCCAGCATTGAACTTGACTTGGGGCTTGATCCCATGATCCTGAGATCATGACCTGAGCCAAAACCAAGAGTCGGACACTTAACCGACTGAACCACCCAGGTGCCCCTACCTAAAAAATATTTTCAATAATTGCACTTTTGATGATTTTGTACAATCTCACATGAGCATCTTGATTCTGTTGTGAACAAATTCCTACCACTTCTTGTTGCCTCTACACCAGTGTTTCTGAACCTGTGTGATTTTTGTCCCCTGGTGGACATCTGGCAATGTCCAGAGACATTTTTCATTGTCACAACTGGGAAGGTACGTGCTACTGGCATCTAATGAATAGAGGCCTGAGATGCTTCTAAACATCTTAGGATGCACAGGACAATCCCTGACAAGATTAAATTATCTGGCTAAAAATCTCAGAGTGCTGAAGTTGAAAAATCCTGCTCAACCATAGTAAGAGTTCCTATATTAGTTTTCTATACTGGGAAACAAATTATGACTAACAGAAGCTTAAAACAATAAAACAGTATCTGTTTATTATCTCACAGTTTCTAAAGTCTAAAAGTCTGGATGTGGATTAGCTAGGTTCGTGGTTTTCTGCTCAAGGTTTCACAAGACTGTAATCATGGTGCTGGCTCAACCATATTCTCATATGGATGCTCAACTGGGTAAGGATCTGCTTCCAAGCTCCCTCAGGTTGCTGGCAAAATTCATTTCATAATGGCTGTGGAATCCATGGCAAAAAATGGAGGTAGGGAGGGAGAGAGAGAGAGAGAGAGAGAGAGAGAGAGAACAAACACCACTTCTTCTTTGAGTCCTAGCTTTAAGGAAGCCCTATGCCCTCTTATAAAGGGTTCACTCAATTAAGACATGGTAACTTGAAGTCAATCAATGATTAGGGACCTTAACTGCACCTGTAAAATCCCTTTTCCTTTGCCATAGAGCATAACAGTGGTATCTTATCACCTTTGCCATATTCAATTGCTTAGAGGCAAGTTACAGATTCCACCACCATTCAAGGCGAGGAAATTATACTTGGGCACTGGAGGTCACCTATGGTTGTGGTCAACATAGTTCCTGCCATAACCAGGAATGAAAAAGAGTCCAGCTTCAAGAGGAGATAGTCATTTTGAACCCATCCTGTGGTTATTTCAGAATGAATAGGGGAAGTAGATTTTAACTGACAGATTCCTTGTATTGTTTCCCTGGCTTGTGAAGTGACAGTCATTATGGCAGGCAGGGACAAGTAAAAGCCCTTGGAAGTACCACCAACCCCTATCAAAATAATAAATCAAAACAATATAGCTTCATTAGGGCAAATGTAGAGTAGATAACTGCCATCAGATATCTGAAGGATGCAGGGATGGTGAATCCTGTCACATCCCCATTTATATCACCTACTTGGCCTGTGCAAAGTCCAATGTGCTTGGGAAGTTGAGAGTAGATTTTCATAAACTGAATGAGATGATAATGCCAACTGCAGCTGCCATACTGGATACAATATTTTATTGGGGAAAACCTGGCAGCTGGTATGTAGTGACAGACTTGCCAAATGCTGTTGGTTATATTCCCATAAGTAAGGAAAATCAGAAGCAGTTTCCACTTATGTAGCAATGACAACAGTACACCTTTATTGTCTTGTTCTTTCTGTTATATTATGTAGAGGACTTTTGGTCCTCTTGATATCCCTCATAACATCTTGTTGATCCATTCCATTGTTTCATGTTAGTTGGATCCAGTAATGAGTAAGTAGCAAGAATTCTACATGCCTTACTGTTAGATATGTTTCCAAGAGTGTAGTAATTAAACTCCCCCAAATTTAAGACTTATCCTGTTGGTGAAGTTTCTAGGGATCCATGGTATAGAGCATTTAGAGATGTTGCTTACTAAAGTAAGGAAAACCTTACTTCACTTTACACTACCCATCAAAAGAAGGAGGCACAGTGCTCCATGAGACCTCTTGAGTTTCAGAAGCAGAAAATTCTACATTTGATTATTCTGCTCTGCCTATTTTTTAGATAACCCCTATGGAGGACAATTATGATTGAGACCTGGAGCACAAATTTCTGCAGCAGGTCCAGATTAGAGTCAAGATACCCTACCACTTGGATCCAAAAATACTGGAAGATCTAAGGCAAAGAATTATACTGTAGGAGCATCTAGAAAACCTCAAAGAAGAATTAGAACACAGACTCCTAGAGTTACTACTTAACTGGCCTTAAGGCCAGTTAACATAGAAGAAAAAAGCAGTGGCACCATATATGGGCAAATCTTCCTGATATTCTGTCCCAGGCTGAGGCCAATGGCTTTCGTACTACCACCCCACTTAGCAGGGAGCTTCTACTTAAACACTAAAGGGAAAATTTCCCAGTTGGCACAATTTTGGTGGTAAATATGGTTGGTTCTGTAATGTGAAAGAAGAGTTTGCCTGAGTATTCAACCTGTCAGCAGCAGAGGCAAATGCCGACCCCTGATATAGCACCATTCTCTGGGGGAAAAAAAACTGGCTTGACAGTGGTAGGTTTGTTAGGTTTGACCCCTCCTCTTGCAGAGACACGGCACTTTACTGTTACCAGAAAACATACACATTCTGGGTATGGATTTGCCTGCTGTAGTGGTTCTGTCAGTACTACTTTTTTTTTTTTTTCCACTTATGAATGCTTTATATACAGCCATGGCATTTCTTATAATAGTGCCTTTGACCAGAGGACATGCTTTTTATAAAAGGAAGTGAGAATACCTGCTGTGACCGATGCTCCATATTTCAGTTTTTTTTTAGTATAATACATTTGCTTATCAACCTGAGATGGTGTCATATCCTGATGGTAATTTGTGAATCGTCTGTGATTGTGACACAAATGTTTCCCTACACAAAGGAGAGAGTGGCTACTGAAGGGTAACGCGCATAGATGGTTGCAATTATCTTCCCTCAGAACTACTTTCCACCTTTTTCCCTTTTGCTCTCTGTCTTGGGAAACTAACATGTATGGGCTATATGAAAGGGCTCCCATGTCATCTGGCTTCAGGTCTGATTCAGTCAACAGTGAGCCCTGCAGAGAGAGCAGAGGGAAGGAGAATGATTAGTGAGCAATACTGGGATGTATCCCATCCTGATTTCTTCTCTTTTGCTCTCGTTAGTTTGGCTCTATCCTTTCGCTGAAGGTCACAGTTTGGCTCTCTTTAAAGTTGGTCCTTTCTATATGATTCTGTTGGGTTTAGGTAACTGCTCCCTGCCTTTATCCGTCTGGGCTTGGGGTATTAGCAGCACCAGTCTATTTTTTCTAATTTCTATTAATTACTCTGTCTCCTCATCCACTTAGGTTTAAATGTGGTTAACTGTCCACCATTACTAGTCCTGGGGTACTGCACTGTCCCTTGTGGTATAACTTTGTGCCCAAAGTGTTGTAGATAGTGCCTTGTTAATTATTATTGCATTATCCTAATTTGAGCCTGATACCTATTTTCTGTGGTGGTCCTGACTTTTACAATAGCAGAGGCCAGATTACAACTGAAAGAAGGAAAGAGACAGTATCTTAGAGCTCATTATGATATTGCTCTTCAAGAAGGAGCTGGAATCTAGGAAGCTACTGAGATACACCTCTCAATTTTGGAGAAAGAATCAATAACACACAATCAATTAATATTTCTTGCGGATATGGATAGACAAACCAAAGAAATTTAGCAGTTTTGAGAGAAAAATACAGAGAAAATCAAATGATATATTCAAAGCACTACTGAGAGAACTTCAAGGTGATATAATACTAAGTAGGAGGAAAAACAGGTGTTACCAGAATAGGAAAGACAGATATTAACTGAACTTTAAAGGATTATAAACAAGGAGAGGACAGGAGAAAAAGAGAAAGAAGAAGTGGGGCAGAAAGCAAAAGAAAAACAAAAATAAAAATCTATCAGAAAGATCTACTACTTAATATCCTGTCATATTTAAGCTTTCAGACAAAGATATTCTCTTGAAAGGTTTATGCCATAATGATGTCCCTCCTTGGACTCCAGGGATACAGGCTTAAGGCACATTTTAAAAAGTTTAATTTCACTAATCTATTGATGGAGATACTTCCTTTGGAATAAATTTAGGGACAAAAAGAATCCTTAACACAGACAGACACTTTAATGGTCTAAGTAATTCCTCCTCTGAAAGAGGCAGGGACTATAGCTACCATGAGTTAGAATTTAAGATGTTTGCTCACAAAAAATACTGGCAGCTCAAAGAAGAAATGGAAATCAGAAGAATTTGAAAAGTATTGTTTTCAAGTAAGATGCTGTAGTTTGAACTGCCACAAGAATGAATAAATAAGCTCCACAAGATACTAAAAATCTTTAAGGACACTGAAAATATGGACCATAGATACAGGTAGATTTCTACCCAATCCCCAAACCACCTCTAGATGTGGTAAAACAGTTAGAAAATTAAATTTTTTAAGACTTTCCCCAATTAAGTTTATGTGCACAGATCACAGACTACAGATTGGTAACTATATATTCTGCTTTACCTAGGACACTTCTGGTTTATCTTTGTCTTTCCAGAATCCTGCCTATTTTAGGATGTGTTCCTTCCAGCTCATTCTTTCTCAAAAGTGGCTCAATTTGGGAGATAAGTTATACGGGCATTCTTTTTTTTTTTTTTTTTTAAGATTTTATTTATTTATTTGACAGAGAGAGACAGAGCGAGAGATGGAACACAAGCAGGGGGAGTGGGAGAGGGAGAAGCAGGTTCCCCGCTGAGCAGGGAGCCCGATGTGGGGCTCGAATCCAGGACCCCGGGATCATGACCTGAGCCGAAGGCAGACGCTCAACGACTGAGCCACCCAGGCGCCCCATTATATGGGCATTCTAACTATAAAAAAACTAGCACAGAATGACTGACATTCAGGCCAAAACGTTTTCTCTTTTGTACTTAGGCTTCTTTCTGTGAACATCACTGAGCTACTCTTAGGATCTTTGGCAATGCTAAAGATTAGGTCCAGAACTATAAACTTGTTTGGGATGATGGCACTAGGAACTAGAGATTCTATTGTTTCTTCGAAATGTCCCAAGTATAGGGACCATGCTTAAGTTCTGATAGGAATATGACTCCTTGTTTTTAGGGTTAGATTTTGCCTCAAACCAAAAAACCCTCATAGTTTCCGCTCCTATGAGGGCTTCAAATAGCATTAATTCCCTCTCCTTCCTGTCTGTCCATCTATATGTGTATTTATGTATGCATGTATCGCTCTATCATCTATTTTCTTTATATCCTCATCAACACCCTTTATTTGGGGGATCATATATGAAGAGCTTTTTCTTTGTCCAGGTGTGGCTCTACTTATGGAAAGCCCATGTGAAGTCACCTTGACTTTCTGGTCACAGCACACTAGAGCAATGCAATTGGTAGCACTAGCTCAGCTCCTGGGAGAGCTGCAGGATAGCAATGATGGCAAATTTAAAACAGAAAAATGCCATTTTTGAAATGAGGACACATTCTAGTTGAACATAACTATAACTTCAGAAAGACATTTTGTTGTTGTTGTTTTAAATTCATGGTAATTGAACTTCTTGTATGTTGACTTTCCTCTCCACGGGTTAAGCCAGCATGGCCATTTTGAAAGATTTGCTCCTCTGTGACCTGAAGAGCAACAGACATTTCAAACAGTGGGCTCAGAGGCAAAGCATACTGTGTATGGAAAAATGACTAAAACGTCCTGAAAGGATTTCCAGTGTAGGGCCTTTGGAGAATTGTTCTAGCCCTGTACATGCTTCCCTGCAAAAGACTCAGATTTGAACACAGAGAAACAAAGAAAAACAGAAACAAATCCTGTCATTAAGAGATTAATTTAAACTATCATCTGAGGGTTTCTTGTGCTTCTTTTCATTTTTGTTTTGCTGGTTTTGTTTTATTTTACTTTACTTCTCCCTCCTATACTTGTATTAACATTGAAGAATTAAACCAGTTCATCAAATGTATTAATCTTGGAGAGAGCCTTGAGCAAATGGGGAAGGAACTCTTGCCTTTGAGGAACACCCTGAGCTCCTTATTTGATTTATAGCTTTCCCTTCCCCATTTGCTCACCCCCCAATTCCTTTCTATTTTTTAGCTAATTATTTCCTAATTGCCAAATCTAATGGATCATCCTAGTGTTTATTGTTTTCCCTCCCTCTGGCACTGAATGGGAAATACCCTTCCTCCCTTGATTTCCACCACAGAAGGTAGGTCAATGTCTGACTTTTTGTTGGTCTCCTTTTCTCCATGATGGGGTTATCTTTCCCTCCCTGCCCATTAAGCAATATTCCTCCATGCTATCATTCTTTCTCTTCCCAGCTATACTGCACTGGGACAATGGCATCTAGAAACTTGAATCTTTACTGAATTAAGTTTATATTAATTAAACAACTGGAAAAAGC
Organism: Leptonychotes weddellii; assembly: GCF_054177405.1. Taxonomy (NCBI): domain Eukaryota; kingdom Metazoa; phylum Chordata; class Mammalia; order Carnivora; family Phocidae; genus Leptonychotes; species Leptonychotes weddellii. Next base: position 22,962,073 of record NC_138380.1, read on the forward strand.
CAACTAAGTTTAAAACAGCCTACATTTTAGAAAGCACTCAAGGGCTATGGAAGGACTGAGGAATAGAATAAATGAAATTTCAAAAACAGAAAAGACTTTCTGAAGTAAAATGATAATGCTGACTACCACCATCCATCTTCTTCCTTCCTGAGGATATGTGTCAATCCTTGGTATAGACTGATAGTCTGACTTGGACTTGAGAGCCTATTCTGGGGTAGAGAAAATCCAAAAACTTTTTGTGAAAGAGAGAAAGTGAAGTGAAAAGCATTGGAAATTGAGAATCCTCAAATATGTCTGGTTTGCCCAAAGAATATTTATTTGCTAGGCTCTGAGATTATGTAGAAGGTCACTGATTTATTCCAAAATCTTGTAAAGGTAAAGTGAAATCTTCTAGAGTTTCATGGTGTTTAAGAAACAAAGATCTATTGGGAGAAGGGATTGGAGTTGGAGAACATGGCCAGTTATCCAGTTAAGGCATAAGCCGTATTTTGAAGCTACCACAGTGTAGGAAGCTAGATAGGTAGACTGGAAAACTGCGGGGAAAAGCTGCTCACCCAAAGGACTGCGGATTCCAATGTCTTTAATGCTGAAAAATCAGATATTTAACCAGACACACAATCAAAATCATAGGAAGACTATTTTCAGAGAAAAGGGGTGAAATCACATATAAACTGTGACTTACTAAATTACAACCTACATCTGACCCAGCTTAATTTGTATAAAGAAATCACCTACTCTGAAAGAAGATAATATCTTACAGATTCTTATGGTTATTTATAAATGTCTAGCATCCAAAAATAACTACAACAACAAAAAATAAAAACTAAATTTGAAAGAGGCAAGAAAATATGACTGATAATCAAGATTAAAAATAAAAGGAGACACACAAATAATCCAGACTTAGGAGTTTGCATACAAATATTTTAAAATAAGTATAGGGGCACCTGGCTGACTCAGTTGGCGTCTGCCTTTGGCTCAGGTCATGATTCCAGGGTCCTGGGATCGAGCCCCTAATCAGGCTCTCTGCTCAGCAGGGCATCTGTTTCTCCCTTTCCCTCTGCCCCTCCCCACCATTGTGCTCTCTCTCTCACTCTCTGTCTCTAAATAAATAAATAAATCTTAAAAAAAAAGATTTTAAAATAAGTATAATGAATATGGTAAGTAAAATATATGGAAAGATGGCTCAAATAAATGAAAAGATGAAGATACTTGATAGAGAAGGGAATCTGCAAAAAAAGAACTGTATATATATTCTAAAGCTATTTTATATTAAATTGGGAATACAATGAATATATTTAACAGAAAACTAGACATAGATGAGATGAGATGAGATGAATAATGAATCATATAATAAACAGCAACTTAACCAGATTCACCCTTCTTCAAATAATTTTCCCCCATTTAATCAGAAAGACCATTCTAAAATGCAGATTTTATCACTTCCCTCAAAAAAAAGTTCATAGACTCTAAGTGCACTTAGGATATACAGTTAGT
>NC_138380.1:22963666-22982212 GCF_054177405.1 Leptonychotes weddellii
GCGAGAGCAGGAACACAAGCAGGGGGAGTGGGAGAGGGAGAAGCAGGCTCCCCGCAGAGCAGGGAGCCCGATGTGGGGCTCGAATCCAGGACCCTGGGATCATGACCTGAGCCGAAGGCAGACGCTTAACGACTGAGCCACCCAGGCGCCCACTTTTTTTTTTTTAAGATTTTATTTATTTATTTGATAGAGAGAGAGGCAGCGAGAGAAGGAACACAAGCAGGGGGAGTGGGAGAAGGAGAAGCAGGCTTCCCGCCTAGCAGAGAGCCCAGTGTGGGGCTGGATCCCAGGACCCTGGGATCATGACCTGAGCTGAAGGCAGGTGCCTAATGACTGAGCCACACAGGTGCCCCATCTGACTCTTGATTTTGGCTCAGGTCATGATCTCAAGATTGTGAGTTGGAGTCCCATGTCCAGCTCTGCACTGAGCCTGGAGCTTGCTTAAGATTCTCTCTCCCTCTCTCTCTGCCCCTCCCCTAGCTCTCACACTCTCTCTCTCTCAAAAGAAAAGTATAGACTGTTGGAATAGTACTAATTTCAATGAACTCAAGTTGAGAAATAATCTTCTTTCTTCCTGTGGCTTTCTGTGCCCAATTTTTTTTCATTGCTATATTCACAAACCCTCTGTGACCATTCCAGACTTTGGCAACAGAATGTTGATAATCCTTCACACAATTACAGTTGATATTTATCTTTCTTGGGAACAAAAGTTAAGTGTCAAAACCTCATTGAAGTAATTAAAAATTTTCTAAGCTTTAAACAGATTTCTGTATCAATTTTTGTTTGGAGTCAGAATACCTGATTTTACTAGTTGAGTTCCTCAAGACTAAAACCAGATTAAACATGTTAATTATGGAAGAGATAAATATAAAACATTTACAAATTCAGTTTATTAAAATGTAAAAGAAAAATTTCCGAAGGATGTATTCTTCTGATATAAAGCTGAGCCCTATTTTTCTTTCAAATTGAAAATTTTAATGACTTTTACTTCCCTAATAAATTGCATTATATAAAAATATAAGAATTCTTCAACTGTATTGAAGATGATTCTCAAGAACTGTTATGAAAAAACTCACATTTAAAAAAAATTTTCTTAAAGATTTTACTTATTTTTTTTTTAACAGAGAGAGACACAGTGAGAGAGGGAACACAAGCAGGGGGAGAGGGAGAACAGGCTTCCTGCAGAGCAGGGAGCCAGATGTAGGGCTCTATCCCAGGACCCTGGGATCATGACCTGAGCTAAAGGCAGATGCTTAACGACTGAGCCACCCAGGCTTCCCAAAAAACTCACATTTGAAATAACGCTAGAAATGACACAGCACTTATAATAATATAAGTAATGTAAGATAAATAGAAATATAGTAAAAACTTCCTTTAGCAGAAAAATGGCTTTGAATTTCTTTTGAAATATTTTTAAAATATATTTTTATCATTAATTTTACAACAAATAGACACAATGACTATTAAACTTTGATTATTAAAAGTATTAAGGAGGGGCACCTGGGTGGCTCAGTTGGTTAAGCATCAGACTCTTGATTTCGGCTCAGGTCATGGTCTCAGGGTCATGAGATGGAGCCCAGAGTCAGGTTCCATGCTCAGTGGGGAGTCTGCTGGAGATTCTCTCTCTCTCTCTCTTTTCCTGCCCCTACCCACCCCCTCACCCCATGCACATACTTTCTCTCTCTCTCAAAATAAATAAATCTTAAAAAAAAAGAGTATTAAGGAATACAGATTCTTACAATGCAAATAATGGGAAATCACACACTTTCCCCAAAATGAAATCCAGAGAAACAGTAGTATTTTCTTCTGGCAGAGTTTTACTGAGGTTATATTTTGTCCTTCTGCCTGATTATATAAGTTGATTAGATCATAGTGCTAATCAAACTAAGGTAGTAGTATATATAATCTTAATTGAAGCCATGTTATTTCCTATTTCATTGGTCACACGAAATCAAACTTAAGGAGCTTGCCTGTACACTCTGTTAGCTGTGAGAAAGAAGTGGTTATATCAAAGCAAAACAGACTTTATAAAAATATCTCAGAATTCACGAATGCTGGGTAACTGGTGATATCACTACAATTCAAAGCTCTTATATGCATGCGCCTCTTCAATACAAAACACTATTCTTTCACACCAATTCATTTCCTATGCTAAGTGTAAAGATAGCTTTAAGTTGGAGTAAAAATTTTATATACTTAAATTTTAATTAGCAATAATCGCGCCTCGGATAAACCTCATTGGCTACGATACTGCCACTGCGCAAAGCTTATACTTAAATTTTAAATACATGCAAAATATACATTTATATGACTGTCTACTCAGGCAAGGCAGCGGTAAGACATATTTGCTTTTAAAAATGGTTTTATAGGATACGTGATTTCTATGGCTGTTGGAGTCTGGTAGTTTTATTATGTCTTACAATGCCTTGGTTAAAAGGCATTAAAGCCCAAGATGCAACTTTAAAACCATAATAAATGTGCACTGTAATACAGAAGCTGAGTAATTAAACAAAATTCTAGCAACCTTACAATAATTTGTCAATATTATTGCTTTACATGGGTACATGAACTGCAGAGAATGTTTACAGAAAGTACATATGCAGTGCCTCTCAAGCACTCATTATACTTATTTTTATAATATCCTGCAGGTTAAGTGCTATCAGTTCCATTATTCATTTAGAAAAACTTAAGTGCCTTGTTCAGTTCAAATCATGGTTAAACCATACTGTAAAACATCTTGCTCTACTGTATATGGAGTAATAATACATTGGATATGTCCCCACTGTGCAAGACAATGCACATATAAACTCACTAAAGCATAATCTACAAGATTTTTTTTCTTACTTTTTGACAGAGAGACAGTGAGAGAGGGAACACAAGCAGGGGGAGTGGGAGAGGGAGAAGCAGGCTTCCCGTGGAGCAGGAAGCCTGATGTGGGGCTTGAACCCAGGACCCCGGGATCATGACCCTAGACCAAGGCAGACACTTAACGACTGAGCCACCCAGGTGCCCCTAAAGCGTAGTCTTTAAAGAGAATGTTATACTTATTCCTAACACTGGACTTAAGAATTTTTTATTTATCTATTTATTTAGATGTTTATGTTATCCATCTTTAATTATATGTAGATAGAGCAGCCTGTCATTCAGGCATGAGTCTTCATTTGACTCCCAGCTTTCACAATAGAGAATTAACCCTGCCCACTTTACCTTACTGTTAAACCATATGGGATTCTCTGAATTAGTGGCATAAAATCTCTGCTCTGTGGGTACTTGCCAGAGAAGAGAAATTGGAGCTATTTATTGTAGGGACACTGTTGATGATAGTGTTCTATACATCGCAAGGTATAGTTCTTATGAGGATTCATGGGACGAGATTCAGTGAGGTCTTAGAAATGGGAATAGACTTCCCTAACTTTGTCTTAACTTTGGGAACTGTGAATCATGTAGTTGAAGATCTTTCTCCCCTGACTGTGATTGCTAGAAGTTCAGAGCAAATTTGTGGCCCAATTCTAACAAGTATGTAGGACCTTATGGCATGTGCTTCATCCCTGGGTTCATTTTATTTCTTTTACCATTAATACACTTCACTGCTATCTCCACAGTTATTTATATTGTTGTGCTGTTTGTGTTTTAAGTTGTCTAGATATGTCATAAATATAACTGTATGCTGATTCATTTCACAGAAAATTTGAGATAGTTTTCTTAGAATACACTCCATATAGTAAAAAAAATCATAGCAAAAGATACATTATCATGAGGAATAAGAGTGCGAATTAAGCAAATACATAGATATGAGTCCAATAAAATTTTAAAAATTGGGCTACACATTTGGTTCAGTACCTTCCTGTGGGCAAAAGAAAAAAGACATATGATTAATTATAAAATTTACATTGTCGAAAAAGGAAGATATTTTTTTAAAAGGAGAATACTCGTTCTGGAAATGTCATTTTTTTCCTAAAACAACTTTAAAAGAAAGACATTGTAATGATATTCAACTCTCGAGAGTAATTACTAGCAATGATTTACACTAAATAATCAAATAATTCTCAATGCTAATAAAAGTAATATAAAAACATACTAAGAAAAGAAACTGGGAATATCTTATTTGATAATTACTAGGTAAAGTGTATATAAATACTTTGCTTTAATGGTCAAATTACCTCATATTCAAAGAATATAAAACATGTTTTTTTCAACATGGTTATAAGCCTCATGGGTATACCTTAAGAAAGACCTTACTTTATAAAGAATTTTGACAACACTACATGGCTTCAAATAATAACATGGTCTTGGAAGATTCAGGCTACTTACTTTTCATCTTCAATACCCTCTCACTCCTCATTCTAGGCTTGACAATGAATGTATTAAAGATACGTGTGCATATGGGAATCTAGTATGATTTAGGTGGCGTTTAAAACATATGGGTAAGGGGCACCTGGGTGGCTCAGTCATTAAGCATCTGCCTTTCAGCTCAGGTCATGATCCCAGGGTCCTGGGATCGAGCCCCGCATCGGGCTCCCTGCTCCGCGGGAGGCCTGCTTCTCCCTCTCCCACTCCCCCTGCTTGTGTTCCCTCTCTCGCTCTCTCTCTCTCTGTCAAATAAATAAATAAAATCTTTAAAATAAATAAATAAAATAAAACGAGGGTAAGTGTGGACTAATTAAAAAATAACTTGGAAAAAATGATCAATTAAAAAAAGTTAATTTCTAAATTTTACCATCCATAAAAAATAAAAAAATATAGAGTAGAATATGTTTATGATGCTGAAGCATATAAATTCTTTTTAAAAAAAGATTTTATTTATTTGAGAGAGAGAGCAGGGGGAGGAGCAGAGGAAAAGGGAGAGGGAGATAATCTCTAGCAGACTCCCTGCTGGGGAGACACAGGGCTCCATCCCAAGACCCTGAGATCATGACCTGCGCCGAAACCAAGAGTAGGACGCTTAACAGATTGAGCCACCCAGGTGCCCCAAGGCATATAAATTCTTTAAAATATAGCTACAAAATCTCCTTTGTTAGACATTATCAAATGATGATATTTACATAAAAGCTCATGATAAACACATTTCAAAGAAAAACAGCAGACTGGGAGAAAATATCTGCAACACATTTAAAAAGTCACTGTTTGGGGCACCTGGGTGGCTCAGTTAGTTAATCGACTGCCTTCAGCTCAGGTCGTGATCTCAGGGTCCTGGGATTGGTCCTACATTGGGCTCCCTCCTCAGCGGGGAGACTGCTTCTCCTTCTCCCTCTGCAGCTTCGCCTGCCTGTACTCTCCTGCTCTCTGTCAAATAAGTAAGTAAAATCTTTAAAAAAAAAAAAAAAGTCACTGTTTTAGTCCATTTGGGCTGCTATAACAAAATACCATAGACATAATAACAGAAATTTATTTCCCTCTCTTCTGAAGACTAAAAGCCCAAAATCAAGGCACCTGCAGATTCGGTGTCTGCTGAGAACTTGCTTCCTGGTTCACTAATGTAGTCTGTTCTATATGTCCTCTTGTGGAAGAAGTGGGCAAGGGAGCTTTAAAGGGTTTCTTCTATAGGGGCTCTAATCCTATTTATAAGGGCTTTTCTGGAACACCTATCACCTCCCAAAGGTCCCACTTCCTAGTATCATCACATTGGGGGATAGCTTCCAATGATTTTGGGGGAACACATCAGTTTATAAGTAGCCACCAAATCAAAGACATCTCTGACACCTTAACTAACGAAGCACATACCCACCCCTAGCCCATCCATCTTTCATTCTTTATCTTGCTCTATGTTGTTTATAGAACTTACCTCTGCCTGCCATAATATTTCATATGAATCAGTCGGTTTATTGTCTTTAGATAATCTCCCACTAAAATACAATGTCTGTGAAGGAAGAAAGGGTTTTCATTCTTCCAGAACATGGTCTTAGTCATACCAGCGAGCATGTTACATACTGGATATTATGTTTACCCCAACTTTTTTGTACTTTCCTCCATACCCATCATTCCCCAAACCCCCCTGCAACTATAGTTCCAGCTTAGGTTTTGCCAAAAAAGACACCTGTTGATGTTTGGAAAGGAGAAGGGAAGCAGAAGTCAGTATTGCTTATGCCACAGAATTGAGCAGGACACAGACTTTCATGGGTAACAAAGGAGAACTCTTGGCCAGCAGGTTCAGAGAGTCCCCTTATATATCATGACCTGAGCCTATCTTACTTTGGTAGTATAGGCACCTGGTACCATTGGTAGCAATTTCTGATCATTTCTGCACTTCCTGTTTTAAAGATTACTATAGTGGCTTCCCTGACCCTCTTTCTGCCAATAGTTCCAACTTTTTCAGCTTCCAATTTTTTGTATAAAGTTATTTTTTGGTATAAAATACCTGGAAGTCACCACTTTCCTGGCTGAATATTCTCTGCAGTCTTCATTTATTTGAAGCAGGGAGATTTTCGTTGGCCACAGTGGTTTCTGATCATACTCCTGGAGAGATTGCTCAACAGGCCACTCAAACACAGTCTCCCCCTTTGTAGGCAAGGAAGAACATGTTCTCATGCAGAGCTCCCACTGGCCAAACAAATGTCAAAAAGTGCTTATTCCTACAGTCATTAAACATACAACTAAGACTCTGAAACCCATACAGAGCTCTGTAACCATCTTAAATTAAGGCTTCGTGATGCCACAGTGCTCAAACTTGAAAACTGTACTCACAAGTCAAATATATTATGAACTTTTCTGTCCTCATCAGAATAGTGGCAGAAATTCTTTTCAGGTTGGTTTTAGAGGACACCCAGTTCAGTATATTTTTGGTATTTACTGGAAACACATACCCACACACATGCACATACACACTTACATACACATATATATTTGGAATCTGCAACTGTATAACAAATATGCATTTAAATTTAACACAGCCAAAACAAATAGTTGTTTTCCATTGCTCTCAATCAGCTTCACCTCAATATTCCTCAAGTTGGTAAAATGAAGCACTATCTATCCAGATGCTTAAGTTAAAAAACCTTACAGTCATTTCTTAACCCTTCTTTTCCTTCACCCTTGCATTTTTTTCAATTAGTTCTACTTTTGAAATAAGATATCTTAAATCCATGTGCTTCTTCCTTTCTTACTCTTCTCACTTCAGTGCTTGGGTTACTATCACTTCTCTGTGAGATTATTGCTGAGCCATTGGCCTGAACTTCCCATCCCTGCCACAGCCTATCCTTCACAATGATTTTATGTGTATACACAACACACACATTATATTAAATATATACAAATCTATATATGAATATATGTGAATATATTAATATGTATATGAACCATACATATGAATATATTATTATATATTGTTAGTATACTATATATAATAAATAACATTATATATATACATATATGACTAGTTGCTAATCTTTAATTTTTAGATTTAATTGCAAAAATTCTGGATCAGAGACTCTTTTTTAAAAACAGAAATCTCACTACACTGAATCTATCTTCTCCCATAGCCACAGGACATGTGTTTTTTTTAGGTTCCCAATGTGTCAAGCCTTCCTTATGGTGTCCTAACCCTGAACATAGGTATCAGATGCCAATTTTGATTCTTTATACTTATGCTGCCATTTTCCTCATGATAAGATAAAGAGGAAAGAGGGGCGCCTGGGTAGCTCAGTCGTTAAGCGTCTGCCTTCGGCTCAGGTCATGATCCAGGGTCCTGGGATCGAGCCCCGCCATCGGGCTCCCTGCTCGGTCAGGAGCCTGCTTCTCCCTCTCCCACTCCCCCTGCTTGTGTTCCCTCTCTTGCTGTGTCTCTCTCTGTCAAAAAATAAATAAAATCTTTAAAAAAAGAAAAAAAAGAGGAAAGAAAAAAACGTTTCCTGCACAACAAACACATCTCTATCAAAAAATACACCTAAAGCATAGCATGATTCTAAAAAAAAGTTGAGGGAAACTGTGTATCTCTTTTTAAGTGAAGAATATCCTTACATATTTAATACTGAACTTTAAAACATCCATAGTTCAGATAATAAAATTTAAGGTGCCCTTATAATACCTCAGCTGTAGGTATTTGAGTATGAGACTACCATTCTAATAATAATTCTTTGTCCATAATAAAGATGTGCATAATGCTTTATGGTTTAAGAATCCCATTAAACACAATATCTCATTTGATCCTCACAACACTGCCAAGAAGAGAGTGTTGAAGATGAAGGAAGGGCTAGCCAGAGAGGCTGATTTGTGCTAATGCATACAGTTAATGATGAAAGCAGGGACTAAATCTTAGTCTTTGGACATTAAGACCTGAACTTTTTCTAATCCAGGGCATACACATTCTATAACATCTCAATATAATGTGATTTAACATGTCTATCTCATTTGCTTATCATATTCATATTGATAGCTCAGAGTTCTTCAATCAGAGAATATGAGTGTATTTCTGTAAATCACGACCCTTAAACAGTCTGGTTTAATGAAGAGAATTCAGTCTTTGGTTTACATTCCAGTTCTGACATTTACCACCTTCGTGGGAACTAAAACATGATATAGGTTCATGAATTAAACTTACTTTGCACGGTTATAGATAGGAGAAAATGAGATAATATACATGAAGTGTCTAGCATAGAGTTTGGCTTAATACATGTTAGTGCTATTCCTCTTTCCTCCATAGGGCTAGCCACTTTGCCTCCCCCACCCAATCCATCCCGAGCAAGCACATTACATAAACCAGACCACTGTGTGCCTGCTCAGACCATTGCTCCAACAATGCCCAATAATCCTCTAGCCATGTCTTACAGTTTTTGCTCTAGAAAAAAAAAAAAGTTCAACAAGTAATAGGCATAAATTGATGTATGAGAGATGATCTTTGGCTATTCTCTACTACCAGGAAAAATCAGAATTTAGGTCTAGGTATCTCTCAATACTGAAGCCTGGCAGCTTTTTCCCTAGTAGCAAACTGTATCCTAAACAAATTGTAGTGGTGTCTGGAATCCAAAATTTATCCCTGACATTATTGATTTTTATTATCTAATCAACTGCTCATTAAAATAAAATTATAGGTATATAATATAGGTATACACACACAAAAATTAGGAGGCATTATTTATTTCCTTATTTGTTGAAAATTAATTTGAATTTAAAATTATAACTTCAAATTCATGTTCAGAAATCTGGTGACCCATTTACAGAATTTGTTTTTGGAAAACTTAGGTCATAGACAATTAAAAAGTATTATAGTTATTATCAAAGAGGATAACGGAACTGAGGTAAGAATAGAAAAAGCTATAGCATGGATTATAAGAATGGAGATTTTTACCACAGTTTTATTTTATTAACAAAAAGCTATGCTTCATGACCCATAATTTAAAAAAAAGATTAAGAAAGCTATCACCGACTAGGACAAATGTATTTCATATCTTTATACATTGGACTGGAATTTGATAAGAGGGTAGTAAACTCATTTTGGAACTCTCCAAATTAAAAAAAGCATCTAATTTAGAAAACCATGGTAAACAATTAAAATTGCATTTTTCTTTTTCAAAGAACTAACTTGAGATGTCACTATGTGTTTGTAATTTCTTTTCAAACTAGGTGTGTCAATTTACTCCTATTTTTCTTCTTGTATCTAAAAATGCAAATAGGCAAGGTACATTTAAAAAATTTCTTTGAGAGGGGAAAAAAAGAACATTTCTCAGAGAAGATTTTGATTGAAAATAGCCTTTGCTTATTCACCAAAGTATAGTCTCAGCAAGTTTTTTTTCTTTTTTTTCTCTTAAGCCCATTTGGAAATGCTACCTTAAAGAGTGATATTTCAAGAGAAGCTCTTTCTGAGTTGACAAGCCGCCACTATCCCTCCTCACTAAACACTCTACTTTTCATTTCTTGCTATGACAATGGTGTTAAAATCTCCAAGGTGGTGTTTAGGCTGCTCTCAAACTACTCCATCAATTTGGGAGCCTTAAATGCTTTTCTAAGGAAACAAAGTTGATAAGGCTTTTGAGCTTGAAAAGAACGGTGTATGTGAGTTTCCACTGAATAATGCATAGATAGGTTTATGTGGCATGCTAGCTTTATCTTATTTTATTGCTGTAATGAAAAATTCAGAAATTTTACATAAAGTAAAACCTAGCATTTAAGTTTCCAGATTTGACTTTATGTAATATAATAATAAAAACAAATAGAGACAATGTCAAAGGCCAGAGATGGAAACCAGTGGCTGGGAGGTCTGCTGTCTTAGATTCAGGGTATCCTAATCCACAGTGTGCATTAGTGTCCATGCTGAAGTCAGTGTTTTCCCCAGGACACTTTCTAACATGCACAACCATCCTGCAACCACACCTCCAACCCCACACAACATACAAAGCCCTGTCACCTTTCCAGATCACTGGGCCAGACCTAACCCCCTCTTGCACCACTTGAAGGACTGTCCAACTCATGAAGGCTATGTGCACAGCTTCTATACCTCAGGAGACCTAGAAGGACAAGCCCTCTGACTGGGCTAGGACCTTGGAAGCACCATTCTTTGAGACAAGGGTCTGTATGCTTTCTTTGAGTTGTGATAGCCAACCAATACTTTTGTATGTTCTGTGATTGCTTAGATTTTGTTTTGAATACTTTCTTTCATTTATAAATTTAAAAAATCAGGCAAATATAAAAATTTAGCAATTAAGCTAACTGCACAATTATTGTTAATAATCATAACCTTTTAAATTTTTAATTTTCCTTCTCTTTACAACATAGTTACATAGTTTCCTTTAAAAAATATCATGTGGAAATTTTCAGATATATAGCGAAAGTAATTATGTGTTTTAAGGCACAGTTGCCTTTAAAGTAATCTTCATTTTAATGGCTAAATAGTGGAAGGCAAGGTGGGTCTTTAACATGAATTAAATTATCAGTACCTTTTCTCCCTAATACCAGGTCACTGATTACGGTTTTCCTATCTTCGAACCTTCCATTACCAGGCTACACAGAAAGAATACCTGAGATTTCTTTTCTTTCTTTTCTATTCTCTTCTTTTCTGAAAGGAACACTTAATATGTGTTGTACCCCTGTAACATTTTTTTTAGGAATATAATACAGTATTGTTATTCATAGGCACAATTTTGTATGGTAGATCTCTATAACTTATTCATCTTGCATAAATTTTATTATCTGTTGATTGGCAACTCTCCACTCCCCCAGCCCCTGACAACCACCAGTTTATTTTTTGTTTCTATGAGTTTGACTATTTTTAGATACCTCATATTGGTGGGAATCATGGGAGATGTGGCTTACATTAATGAAAAGAGGAATTAGTGACATCCTGACTATAGCTTGTATGAATCCAAAGCTGAAATAGAAATGAGCTGTCAGCAAATAGGAAATGATGGCTAAGGAGTCCTCTAAAATGATGAGGAGTGGATAACCAAAAATCTGGGGGCTTTTGACTTCCTCACAGTAAAGGGTATGATATTTTCACACGTTATCCAGAGCTAGAGGAAGAATCAATTTCCCACTATCAACCATCATACATATTTTTCTGCAATACATAGCTTTATTATTAACTTATTTTTTTTTAAATTTTATTTGACAGAGAGAGAGATAGTCAGAGAGGGAACACAAGCAGGGGGAGCAGGAGAGGGAGAAGCAGGCTTCCCGCAGAGCAGGGAGCCCGATGTGGGACTTGATTCCAGGACTCCGGGACCATGACCTGAGCTGAAGGCAGATGCCCAATGACTGAACCACCCAGGTGTCCCACTTTATTATTAACTTTTAAGGTAAAATTTATATACAACGAAATCTACAGATTTTAGTGTACAATTTGGTAAGTTTTGTCAAAGGTATATACCTATCAAATCAACACTCCAACCAAGTTATAAAACAAACCCATTCTTTCAAAATGTTCTTGTGCCCCTTTCCAGTCAGTTGCCCCCATCACTCCCATTGATAAACTAGTGTTCTAATTTCTATCACCATCAATTAGTTTTTCATGTTCTTGAAGCTATTACAAATAGAATCATAAATGATGTACTCTTTTGTGTCTGGCTTCTTTCATTCAGTATAGTGTTTTTTGAGATTCAACCAGACTGATATATCAATAATTCATTCTTTATTCCAAGAATCCCAGGTGATTCTAATCTGTATTTCTAATTTCATAAAGTGAAATGTATAGATGCCAAGTATGCAGGTCAATGCTTTCTGACAAATGTATAGTCCCATATGACTATCACCCCAATAAAAAATATAGAACATTTTAAATACAAGTTATTTTTCCCCATAATGGTGAATGAAAACAAAACAACTTCATAATGGACCTAGAACAGATAAAGGCTATAAAAAAGCCAAAAATGTAAAAGTGCAAAGATATATAGAGAAAATAAAACATGTCCATCCACAACATAGATTAAACACCTACAGTAAACTGAGATTAAAACCCTGTTTGGTTGAAAACATGACTTTTTGAAGGTGCATAAAAAAATAAATTTTTTGACAAGATTTCTTTTTGTCTTCTTTTTTTGAAATTCACTGTTCATTTCAATTGGATGGTCAATTAGATACTGTTTGTAGATAACCTACTTTATATTAACTGTTTGTGGGCTTCTGGTAAATAGGAATACCATAATACAGACATCTAAAAATTCAAAAGCCTGAATTCAAACTTAAAGAGGAAAGAAAAAAAAAAAAACTGAAGGGCAGATCTCTGAAAAATAAGGTGGAGTTAAGTATGCTTCCAACCTATCCTAGACTAGAAGTTGACTAAGGTGACCAAAAAGAAGCAGAATTGGAGTTAGGATCATGAATTGGCCTCAATTAGTGTTGAAATGGAATGAGTAGGAATGGTGTTAACCACCACTGGAAAAAAATTCTCCTAAACACTAGACAGATTGGAAAAAAAAATGGTGGAGGACACCAAGAATTCATACATTATTCTCCTTCCTAGGAGAGTAATATAGTACTGAAAGATGTGGAAGGATTTCTTGCAAACCAAACTGGTTCCATTAATTTGGAGGAACAGTGGTTATACATATATTTCAAATAAGCCATTCATAAGAATCTACATGAAGAAGGTCCTGTATCATGCATAAAGAATGTTTGGAAGAAAGTCTATTGTTCATCAAAATAAGATGCAAAATAACACAGAAGTAGAAAAATTGCATTCAAGGCTTTCAGATGAGCACTGAAATATTAGAAATAGAAATGGTGAATTGTCATAATGACATAGTTACAAAAAACTATACAACTTAAATGTAGTAAGTCAATAAAGATAATTCTGATGCAATTATAATACGCTGTTTTTTTCCTCCAAGAAAAACTAGGCTTTTTCAGCAAAGGAATTATAAATGTGTTCCCCATTTTCCTGAAAGAGTAAATAAAATACAAACCACAAAGAAAATTTATGGAATACTATGAAAATCTCAAGCAAGCATTTCAGTTGAAACCTACAAAAATGACAGAAATGAGATCAATCATAATTTTATGATAAGAAATGTAAATGGAATCAAGTTGAGTAAAATAGATGCTGAATTATAACTCATATAAACTATAAGCTATGTAAGACACTTTAAATGTAAAAATATAAAATCTGGAAAACAATTCTATTTATTCTATTAATTAGGTGCCTATAAAACAACTAGGAGCTATATTTAATAAGAAAAGAATAGGAATATATATAAAAACACGAGATAATGTAATCTGTTTAACAGTATGCCTGGCATATAGTAAACACTCATTATTTGTGAGCCATAATATTATAATGTAACTGTAAATCAGAAGTAGGGGATCTAAAAGAAAGCTTTAATAATAGGAAAGGTATACCACATGTAAGTCAATATTGTAAAGATGTTACTTTAAAATCATTGTAAATATGTCACAATCAAATCCCTATGCATATTTTTACTATTTATTTTTGGAGATTTTGAGGAGTCAAATTACTCTTTACTCTTCCACTTAAACATAATTAAACACAGAAATTAAAATGCAATGGCAATTTTATCACTTAAAGTATGAAAGCTGGATTCTAGAGCTTGTCTTGTTTTTGAAGCTAATAAAGGCTTTTCTACTCTCTCCCCCTGAATTGAACTCACTTACCACTTAGTGCCAAATGGAAAAGCTTGATAAATGGAAAGGTAGAAGTTGGTGGAATGAGGTCATAAAGGAAGCAGAAAGCAAGTCAAACAGCAACTTACAGTTTATGGAATGGAATTCTAGTTTGTTTAGGTTTTGAGGAGAAAAAGAAAATATTGGAAGGTCTTCAACTAGAATGATACAAACTGATGTACACGAAACCACTCCTGCTTTGTCAACAGTTGGAATGTGGAAGGGCAGGAGTGAAACAGAAAGACCTGCTACAAGGGTATTGCAGTAAAGCAGATGAGCTCTATTTGTGGCTTTGGCTGGGATTATAGTAGTAGAGATGGTAATCAGTGGTTCAACTGGAATATACTTCAGAGTTATAGCCATCAGGATTTAGTGATAGATTGGATGTGTGTGAGAGATGAAAGAGAGAAATTTAGAAAACTCCAAGGTTTACTAGATTTATAACTAAAGGATAGTAGGCAATGTACTGAGATGGAGAAACTTGGATGTAATTGGAAGAGTGTGAGTGTGTATGTGTGTGCGTAAGGAAGGGATAGTTCTGTTCCAGCCTTGGGAGGCTTGAGGTGTTCATTAGACATGCAAGCTGAAATAGCATGTATTTATGTGGATATATGTACCTTAGGCTCAGCAGGAGAGATGGTAGCTAAAGATGTGGATTTATGAGTCATCAGTGTATAAATGGTATTTTAAGCCTTGGAACTGGGTGAGCTCACTTGAAGAAGAAATTCTCAGAGAGAACATTTCTAAATTTAAAGCTCTTTGATAAGATACAGAGGTTTGGCAGAAACATTGAGAAAGGGTACAATGAGGAGCAATGAAAATGAGAGTAGTATAACCAAGGAAGTATAGAGAAATGTTTTAAGCGGGAAGTACAGTTTAAGCATGCTAAATGATCACTGATGGTCTCAACAATATCTATTTTAATAGTGTGACTGTACGTAGAGCCCAGATTGTAGGTGGAGGAGAAAATGAACAAAAGTTGAGAAAGTGGAATCAGTGAACATAATTAACTGCTTTGAGAAGCTTTTCTATAAAGGAAGCAGAGAAATGAAAAGTGTCAAAGAAGTTTTTAGGTTTTTAATTTTTATTTATTTTTAATTTTTTTCAAAGATTTTATTTATTTGAGAGAGAGAGATAACAAGAGAGAGAATGAATGGGGAGGAGAAGGAGAAGCAGGCCCCAAGAACAGGGAGCCTGACGCAGGGCTCGATCCCAGGACCCCGGGATCATGACCTGAGCCGAAGGCAGACGCTCAACCAACCGAGCCGCCCTGGCTTCGTTTTTTTATTTTTAAAATGAGTGAGAATAAAGCACCCTTGTATGCATGCTGGTGGAAATAGACAAGACAAAATTGATAGTGTAGGTACAACGGGATAATTGCAGGAACAAAGTCTGTAAGAAGGTGAGAGATGATGGAATTCAGGAACCCAGATAATTTGTGAGCAATGTATTTTGCCCATACACCACTGCCAGACCAAAAGGAAAAAGAAAACTATAAATGAATACTGAACTCTAAATAGTAGGGATTGTTTTGGTTTTGATTTTGAGTAGTGTGGGTTAGCAGGTTTGAGATTAGCTTCTGTATTTAAGGCAACTAATAATTAAATATGTTGAGATGGTTGTTTCAAATATAGAGAAATGGAAATTAGGATAAAACATATGGTGTTGGATTAGAATTTATTCAAGGCTGGTAAGATATATAGATATTGATATAGACATAAACACATTTGCTAGCTATGTATGCTGAGAAGGAATAAAAGCCATGATACCCAGTAGTGATGATCCTACCTAGCATGCAAACTATATAAATATATTATATACATGCACAAATACGTAGGCATATATATTTCTTTTTTAATAACATTCTACTAAGGGACCTGGAGCTTCTTTTTTATAATTTTTAAAATTTAAGTATAGTTAACACACAATGTACACTCGTTTCAGGTATACAAGCAGTGCTATGACATACATAATGTATATTCACCACAAGTGAAGCTACCATGTGTCACCATACAACACTATTATGATATCCATATTCCCTATACTGTGCCTTTTGTTCCTGTGACTTATTCATTCCATGACTGGAAGGCTGTCTCTCCCACACCCCTTCCTCCATTCTTCCCAGCCCCCTACCTACCTCCCCTCTGGCAACCATCAGTTTGTATTTACAGGGACCTGGGGCTGCAACAGGGAAGTATTAAATGAAACTAGAATATCATTTTATGTCAGCAATTAAATATATCAAAAGATCCCATTTGTAGGGTCTCGTACTAGTTAAATACTCCAGTCTAAGGATTAAATCTTAGACAGTTTGGACAGAAAAAAATAATGTTAGTATATTGAAAAAAACTAAAATCCATAAATTCACACATTAACAAGTAAATATTGCTTAAATAAATAAATTATGGGGTTTACAAGCGCTTCCCTACATCAGAATGTCAGTCAAAAATGTCAAAAATATTGATTACCAACATCCTTAACTCCATCTTGATGAAACTGGAAAAACACCATTTTTCAAACATCAGAGTAATAAATGATTCACACAAGAGTCATTAGTGATGCTAAAACTAGTGGGGAATGTTTGATCTGGAGCAGCATTTTACATAGTCTCAAGTATCTTCTCACAATTCCTTACTGATTAAAAAAGTGAAAAATAGGGACACCTGGGCGGCTCCGTCGGTTAAGCATCTGCCTTCGGCTCAGGTCATTATCCCAGGGTCCTGGGATCGAGCCCCGCATCGGGCTCCCTGCTCAGCCTGCTTCTCCCTCCCCCACTCCCCCTACTTGTGTGCGTGCTCTTGCTATCTCTCTCTCTGTCAAATGAATAAATAATATCTTAAAAAAATGAAAAATAGTAATGTTATCATTGAAAAAATGGCAGACGCCATATTAACCAAATGATCAAAATTATCATCATTAGTCACGGGACAATCTAAAAATCATATACCTCCCAATGTAATGCACTAAGAAGCATTAAACATCATCTTTGGGTATTTCTACTAAGGATGCATGATCTTTTCCTATTCATGAGGAAACATCACAGAAACCCAAATTAAGTGACTTTTTATAAAAGAAGGAAAGAAAGAAAGAATGAAAGAAAGAAAGAAAGAAAGACAAACCTTGTCTGTACTCTTCCAAACTTCAAATTTAAGGTGGACAAAGAAAGAGTATTCTAGATTAAAGGAGACCAAGGGTTATGAAAATGTGATCTACTGGATTGGATCCTGGCCAGAATTCTGGTATTCCTATAAAGAAAAGATTGTTGCTAAATATGTAAAAGTATTCTCTCAATGTTAATTTTCTTACTTTTTGAAAATTGTACACTGAACTATGAAATAGGAACAAAGTTTCATGTTTGTGGGCGCCTGGGTAGCTCAGTCGGTTAAGCGTCTGCCTTCGGCTCAGGTCATGATCCCAGGTTCCTGGGATTGAGCCCCGCATCGGGCTCCCTGCTCGGCGGGAAGCCTGCTTCTCCGTCTCCCACTCCCCCTGCTTGTGTTCCCTCTCTCACTGTGTCTCTCTCTGTCAAATAAATAAATAAAATCTTTAAAAAAAAAAAAGTTTCATGTTTGTAACTTAACACTCAAACGAGAGAACCTAAAGATTAAACATGTTAGACACAGGAACAATGTATGAATGTTACATAGATCAAGATACTAAAAATCCAACAATAAAACAAAACAAAACACTTTTTTTTAGGACAATTGGGGACATGCCAACACTAACTGCATATTTAATGCATTAAGGGATTATTTTCTTAGGAATTTGGTATTATTTAAAAAAAGAATAATTATCTTTTAGAGATGTATGTGGAAGTATTTACAGTTAAACTTATATGATATCAGGTCTTTGCTTACAATGTTCCAAGGGATTTACTGGGTAGGCTATCAATGAAATAAGACTGGCCACTGCACAATAATTGTTTATTTTTTTTAATTTTTCAAGTTTTTATTTAAATCCTAGTTAGTTAACATATAGTGTAATATTAGTTTCAGGAGTAGAATTTAGTGATTCATCACTTACATCTAACACCCAGTGCTCATCACAAGTGCCCTCCTTAATCCCCATCACCCATTTAGCTCATCCCCCACCCACCTCCCCAGAAAGCTCTTTGACCTCAGGAGGTAGCAACATCTTACTAGACACATCTCCTTAGGCAAGGAAAACAAAAGAAAAAATGAACTAATGACTTCTTCAAGATAAAAAGCTTCTTCAAGCTCTATTACAAAGCTGTCATCATCAAGACAGTATGGCACTGGCACAAAAACAGACACACAGATCAGTGGAACAGAACAGAGAGCCCAGAAATGGACCCTCAACTCCATGGTCAACTCATCTTCGACAAAGCAGGAAAGAATGTCCAATGGAAAAAAGAGAGTCTCTTCAACAAATGGTGTTGGGAAAATTGGACAGCCACATGCAGAAGAATGAAACTGGACCATTTCCTTACACCACACACAAAAATAGACTCAAAATGGTTGAAAGACCTAAATGTGAGACAGG
>NC_138380.1:22982712-22993295 GCF_054177405.1 Leptonychotes weddellii
GGAGGGGGAGACGAACCATGAGAGACTATGGACCCTGAGAAACAAACTGAGGGTTCTAGAAGGGGCGGGGCAGGTGGATGGGTTAGCCTGGTGATGGGTATTAAGGAGGGCACGTACTGAATGGAGCACTGGGTGTTATACGCAAACAATGAATCATGGAACACTACATCAAAAACTAATGATGTAATATATGGTGATTAACATAATAAAAAAAAAAGCTTCTGCACTGGGAAGGAAACAAAACTAAAATGCACAGTAATTGTTTAAATTGGTGATGGTTACATGGGAGATTATTTTGCTTTTCTCACTGTTTTTGTATGCTCTTTAATTTCCCGTAGTAAACGTTATAAACATTTTAGGAAATTTGTTGTTAATTCATTAAAAAAATGTCCTTACCAGGGAATACTATTTATAAAAGATTAAATGGCATACTGAACACAGATTTTATGGAGAATCCATTTTAATGTAATAATTTATATGTTCAAACCAGTGACAGCAAAAGTAGTCTGCTTTAGAAACCCTTTCTTTACCCCACATGTTTTTATATATTTCTTTTTCTCTTCTAAGCTTTTAAAATTTTGCAAGTTGAAGCATATGATTTTTCCCCAATTTCAGACTGTGAAATAACTCCTGTGTTTAGCGTTGGTACACTTGGTTGAATATTCATGGAGCAGCAGGGGAGAAGAGAGTGCTAGACTCTGGCACTGGGTGGGTGAAACCTGATCTTAAACAAACCACTGAGTCATTGTTGAATGTATGGCCTTTTAATCCTATGAATGAAGGTCCAGGGCCTACAGTGGTTTATAAGGGACAAATTACATCAAAACCATGAGAGAACTGAGAATGATTTATGATTCCTTGAAAACCACAGGATAGGATTCTCTCAAAATCCATTTCAGTAATTTTTTAAACTGCACATAGGGATTTTCTTTTCTCATTTTGAATTCCAGACTAAATTTAAAACAACATGATTTCATTAGTACTTAAATCAAGATATTCATGGTGATAGCTTCCAAGCTTGCCTGGTGACTGCTCAGTCATATCATATAAAACACTGCAGCATCCCCTGAGTACATTCCTGCTTGAAACTGTTTTCACAGTGCCTTTCTCTTTCTCCTGACAAACACATCCTACATGCTCCCAAACCCATTTCTTTAAATGTTCTCATTTTGTACAATTAAAATGCTATGGCAAATTGAAGACTGAGGTATTAAAAAAACATAAGCTGCCAATGCAATGGATTTCTCTGAAAGTGTAGCAATCTACTCTATCTGTGGCATTCAACTGAACACACATGCATGCACCTTCAGAAAATGTTATTGCTTCGTTACTGCAGGGCACCAGAATCCTGAGATGTGCTGAGACCTGTTACTACATTTAGTAGCATATCATCGATATTCAAATAAAGATATTATTTTTCTGGATTCCAAACTGGATAACTGTGTTTGATATATTCTTAAATTGGACACTTATTTTGTGTCATTTTCAACTCTACTGTTGATTTATTCTTCCTTCCCATCCATCCAACATTCATACTGTTGATTCTACCCTTCACTGAAGCCATATGATCCGGCGAGAATTACAGATGTTATTTATCAATTGTTCCAACAAATTTCTTCATCTGGTAACAAAGTACTTAAACAGCTTCCAATGAATGAAAATACTATTTTTCTCAACTACATGAAGTAGGGAAATTAATGGTTAATACCTGTATTTGAGGTCAGAAAATTATGAAATTAATCAAAAGCCTAATATCTTAGAGTACTCAGGGCAGTGCAAGAATAGGCAATGATGTATGTTTTGACATCACAGCCACATTACAGAGCTATGTTATAAAACCCATTGACATTCAAATAGCATTTATGAATTTATCTATTCATTATGACTAAAATATTTTACTCTAGAATTCAAACTACAGTAGATACTCTCATTATAAAGTTTGTGATTAATATAATACATCATGGAGTGAGCAGAGATTCTAAAACAAGAAAATTACATAATAAAAACATACATACTGATAGATATGTATGTTTATATATAATATAAACATAATGATGTAACATTGTTATTATTTAATATAATATAGGTACTGTCCATTGCCAGGTGGTGTAAAATAGCTCCATTCCATATTCTAAGTTTGTCCACCAAGTGTATTTAACTTCAAATGGAAAATCTGAACTTGAAGGTGAATGTTGTCAGTAAGTTTTATAAAATAAAAGTAAATTATATTAAATATATTATCATATGTAGGATAATTACATATTTATAGAATTATATGGGAGAAAATTAAAATTACTATTTATTTAAATTTTTGCCACAAAATGTTAGAAATGCATTTAACTTGGTAATCTGATTATTTCTAGGCCTGCTTTATCTGAGTTACTATTTCACTTAATGTTTACATTTAAAGGATGTAGATTAAAGAGGTTATAATAAGCTGAAAATGCATAACCACATATATTCATACCCGATTTTAGAATTATATGATCATATTGAACCAGATAATTATTCTCACAATAATCAAATACAATTTGATTAAGTATTCTATGAAATCAAACTATCTCAAAGGGTACCGAGAAAGGAATTTACCAAGGCATTTACTATGACAACTGAATGCCAAAAGCTAAGATAAAAGGGTTTGCTCTGAAGAAACAGAACAGAACAAAGCATTCCAAGTCTCTCTATCAAACAAGTAAAGAGCTTTTTGAAAGCTATTCTGTGTGACAGCTTGTACTTTCTTTGCTGACTGTTGTACAGATTTGTGGCTGGTGGCTATTGTTAAGCTGCCTTTTGGGACATTTTCTGAAATTTGCTATGTGGAAACTCTGCCATCCTAAAACAAGATTACACAAGTCTCTCCCTGAATTGTGGCTGACTACCAACAGATGAGACTTCCCTTGTGTGATTACTTCAGGGGCACAAGAACTGATTTCCACAAATTCAAAGGATATTAAAAAAATTACTGAAGCAAGCAAGTTTAGCTATTTAAGTTAAAAAGCTTCTGTTCCCTTCAAAATATGGATTTTATTTTCTCACATTAGGGGGATACATAATTAACCTTTAAATGGGGTTCAACTTGAATTATTAAGAATTCTTTATAGAAAATACAACAATTACATTTATAAAGAGCATATAAGAAAAGAATGATGTGGTGAATAGATATTAGTATTATTATTAGATAAAATACACTAATCATGTATTACATAAGAACAATACTGCTTTATAATAAAAGTTGTAAAGGTATAAATAAATTAAATATCAATCACCTTTATAAACCTAATAACTTCAGTACATTTAAGGCATGAACAGTAACAAATACAAAATTAATCAGGTACATTTCACATCATAAATACATAGCCAAAATAGGGGGAAATAAATAAAATCATAGAGTAATTAATTTGAATAGTTCAATAAACCAAGTTCCTTCAGAGGTATTAAAAAATAGGTATACACTAGGTCACAAAGAAAATGTCAATAAACTTAAAAAAAATCAATATTTATGTTGGCCATATTTTATCCAACAGAAATTAAGACTAGAAATTTTTTTTTAATTTTTTAAGATATTAAAAAAAATTTTTTTTAAGATTATTTATTTATTTATTTGACAGAGAGAGACATAGCGAAAGAGGGAACACAAGCAGGGGGAGTGGGAAAGGGAGAAGCAGGCTTCCCACGGAGCAGAGAGCCCAATGCAGGGCTGGATCCCAGGACCACGGGATCATGACCTGAGCGGAAGGCAGACACTTAACAACTGAGACACCCAGGCGTCCCAATTTTTTTAATTTTTAAGTAATCTCTACACCCAACATAAGGCTTGAACTCATGACCCAGATATCAAGAGAAGCATGCTCTACAAAATATTTTTAAATAATAGCTTAAAAGCCACTACTTAAACATTTATGAAAGAAAGAAAGAAAGAAAGAAAGAAAGAAAGAAAGAAAGGAAGGAAGGAAGGAAGGAAGGAAGAAAGAAAGAAAGAAAATAGGGAGGGAGGGAAGGGAGGGAAAGAGAGGGAGAGAGGGAGGGAGAAAAGACAAGTCTAACTCTGTTCCAAATAACTTGTTAGAGAATAAGAGACCTGAAATGATAAATTATTTAGAATAAAAGGGCTAGAATACAGAGCTGACGAGGATGTGGTGAAATAAAGAGAGCCACAAACACTCTGACGTTCTCCCAACAAGAAGTAGAGGTTACAAATCTGATTGCGTTAACCAATAGAATACTGCAGAAATGAAGCCGTGTCTGTTTGCTTCTTCTACTTGATATCACTTGGAATGTTTCCTGTTAGAGGGCCAAGCTCCACAGAAGAAGACTCACTACCTAAGACTACCATTATGGGAAAACCCCAAAAACCTGGGGATCCGATGTCACATGGAAAGAGAGACACTAAATTGCCAGTCATATGAGTACAGAAGCTGTTTTAGAAGTGATCCTTCAGCTGAGCCCTTACTAAATTTCTGCCCAGCAAAAACATGACTGAAATAAATGATTGTTTTAAGTCACTAAGTTTAAAGCTCAGAGAAGTTCAAAGCAAAACTGTTTGCTATAAATAAATTTATTAGAAAATAAATATTTGGGGTGCCTGGGTGGTTCAGTCAGTTAAGTGCCTGACTCTTGGTTTTGCTCAGGTCATGGTCTCAGGGTTGTGAGATGGAGCCCATGTGGGGCTCCATGCTCAGCAGGGAGTCTGCTTCTCTCCCTCTGCCTCTCGCTCTGCTCGCTCTCTCTCTCTCAAATAAATAAATCTTAAAAAAAACAAAAATAAGAAATATTGATAGAAAAAAAGAAATATTGGAAGTAAATGAATATATGATCCATTTCAGGAAAAGAGAAAAAAAATAGCACACTAAAGGAAAAATTTTTTTTTTTAAATTTTGTATGCCATTTTTTTTTTAAGATTTTATTTATTCATTTATTTGAGAGAGTGAGAGAGAGAGCACATGAGAGAGGGGAAGGTCAGAGGGAGAACCAGACTCCCTGCCGACCAGGGAGCCCGATGCGGGACTCGATCCCAGTGCTCCAGGATCGTGACCTGAGCCGAAGGCAGTCGCTTAACCAACTGAGCCACCCAGGCGCCCCCTAAAGGAAAATCTTTAATAAAAA
The DNA here is from genome assembly GCF_054177405.1 of Leptonychotes weddellii. Lineage (NCBI taxonomy): Eukaryota > Metazoa > Chordata > Mammalia > Carnivora > Phocidae > Leptonychotes > Leptonychotes weddellii. The sequence goes on from NC_138380.1 coordinate 22,987,816, forward strand.
TAAAATAAAAAGTATATGAAACAATAGCATTTTATTATATTAAATTCAATAGATTAAATTTAAAAGGGATTCCTTTAAAAGGTTAGTAAAACAGGCTCTGTGGCAAATCTGAACAAGAAATGAAAAGACACAATGACATCAGAAATAGTGTATCCCTACATAGAATAAAACAATTCTAAAGTAATTCTCTTTATCATTCTTTGCAGTAATTTAAAGAACTACATGTAATAAATGGTTTTGCCATTATGTTTTAAATTAAAATCCAGAAGAAATAAAAATCTGAATAGCTAGTATTGACAGAAGAAATATAATGGTATCCTTTACAACTGATAACAAACTCCTAAAAAGACAGGCATGGCAGAAATTAATGAGCATACACACACACATACAACCTGATAAAGAAAAGTTACTGAATTCCGTTTCAGTTAGTAATTAAACATTAGAAACATTACCCATCATAAAATCTTTAAAAAAAAAAAAAAGAAACATTACCCATCAAGTCAACTATAAGTCATAAATTCTTACCACTGTATTATTATTCAACATTGCACTATAAGGCAGTTAAGTAATAAGAAATGAAGAAGAAATAAAGGTATAAATAATGGGGACGAAAAGAAAGAGCAAAAACATGTAATCATTTGCATAAGATATGACTGCCTATGTAAAAAATCCTGAAGAGTTAAATGAAATAAAAAAGAAGCAATATAAGTATAGCAAATTGAATAAACATCATGCTCAACTTGCAATAGATCTCATTTACACCAGATATGTTCATTAATAATTGTGATAATACTAATTATAAGTTTAAATCCTAAAAAAATTCATTAGATACTACATAAAATATACCAAATATGAGAGGAATATAAATATAAAATTAGAATGGTAATATTCCATATTAGAAAAACATTAGTTCTAAAATAATTTATTAATATAATGTAATTATACTTATCATGAAATTTTCAAATAGGTTCTGAAACTTATATAGAGGAAGTATAATGAAAGAAGAGCCAAGAAATTTTCCAAAAGGATATTTAAATGTACTCTCAGATAGCAAGACTATAAATGTGTAATGATTTCTTAAGAAGAGTAGTACTGGTGGAGTAAAAGACACAATAGTAGAGTCAAACTACTTTCCTTTCTTATGTAACAAAGATGTGAAAGTGGTAAATCCATTCAGTGTTCTAATATTGCCCAAAACAACTTTATTATATCTTTTGAAGTCTGCAAGTCAATCTCTAACTATCAGCTTTGATCAAGTCCTATGGATTATTTTCCACCTGCAGTCCTCCAAATATGCCACTATCTGTCCTCTCCCATCCAACAATAGCAAGACTGTTACTTAAAAGGCATTCCTGACAAAGGTCAGAAACCCAAGTGATAGATGAAACAGTGATGTTTCAGGGGAAAACTGCTAGCACTAAAATCATGAAGTGACTGCATCAAAAACATCAAGTCTCAAAATGGGCTCATCCGAAAGTTCTACTTTGTGGGGGAAAACACAGATATTACATGATTTCTTGACAAATCTAAAGCATCTTTCTTAAAGGAAGTGCCTTTTTAGTTATAATCTCATAGTAATGATTTCCAAATGCAAAGTTGAGGAAAGGTTTATACACCGTACTGTGCAGTGATTAAAGCCACATGCATATATCAAAGAAGACACTAGGTTAGAAGCAAATAACGTGAACATCCAGATTAAGTATAAATATCTGAATAAAACCATGAAGTTTGACTACAGTATGACCTAGAAGCCTGCCCCTGCTGTAACACACACATATGTACACACCCATGTACCCATGCACACAGAAGTGACAAGCAGAAGTGAACACAAGAAGTGTGTAATTTAATCAATTCATTTGGGAACTTCAGGTTCAAACACACTTAAAGAAAAATATTTATTATAATATATCTCAGAAACTTTAATATACTATGCAGTTTGTGAGTTACTTTTTTTATAAAAAGATTTTATTCATTTATTTGAGAGAGAGAAAACAAGCGGAGGATGGGGGAGGGCAGATGGAGAGGGAGAAGCAGGCTCCCTGCTGAGCAGAGAGCCTGAGGAGGGGCTCAATCTCAGGACCCCAGGATCATGACCTGAGTCAAAGGCAGATACTTAAATGACTGAGCCACCCAGGCACCCCTTGTGTGTTACTTCTTAAAAAATTACAGGTTAGAGTGTTTTAAAACTATATTTACCCTATATTTATTCCAAGACTAGACACTGGAAAAGCTGACATAATGGTGAAAAGCAGATACATGAAACTGGCATATTATGAAACAAAACTCTAAAATGGCTCTGTTTCAAGGCACCTGGGTGGCTCAGTCGATGAAGCGTCTGCCTTTCACTCACGTCATGATCCGTCATGATCCTGGAGTCCAGGATTGAGCCCCACCACTTCTCCCTGTCATCCTCTGCAGCTTGTGCTCGCTTGCTTTCTCTCTTATTCGCTCTCTCTCTCTCAAATAGATGAATAAAATCTTTAAAAAATAAATAAATAAAATGTCTCTGTTCCTTCAACTGTAAAATGTGTAAAGACTACCTTATAGGGACATGATGAGGATTAAAGATAATAATTTTAAAGTCTTTGCTCAGTGTTTGGCCCAAAATAAGCAAAATGATACTTATAATTATTATTATTACTATGGACATTTTAAAATTAGGTATTCCTTATATATTGTTCCTCTTGAATAAATATACAAAATAGAGCTAAAATTATGTATTTGTGTACAATTTGAAAGGGCTTTAACATGCATTAAATTATTTCATTCAGAATACAACTTTCTGAATGCTGGTATTATTACAGTCTTCATATAATAAAAGGATATTAAAGTTTAGAGAAGTTGTACTTTGCCTAAAATCAAGCATCAATTATGTGGTGGAGCTGCCATTTATCTCTAGTTGGTAAAAAGCACATGTTGTTTTCACTATAACTTTCAAATATTTAGAAGTCATGTAAGCAATCACATATACAAAGGTATCCAAACACTTGAGCATCTAGAATTTTATTGTAAGTATTCCCTGACACCTTTCTCCAATTTTTGTGACCAATATTTTTAAAATTTTATATATTCCATTTGATGGATAATTTTTTAAAAAAGATTTCTCGAATGAATGTGACATTATTTATGTGATCTGGATTAAAACTTCAGGTTAATAACAAATGTATTTGGTTAAATATTTGAATATTTAATCAATAGTCTAAATGGTATATTCAACTAGCTCTAAAGCCGAGGAAAGTTTTTTAAATTTTGTGGAGTGCAGAAAATTACAAATTAAAGTGACTTGGAAGATCATTTCAATTGCCCAAAGTAAACATAAAACCTATTCTGAGGCTAATCTGTAAAATTTTCCCATTTGTATATTTAAAAATAAATAGGATTTACACATTTTTAATATTATTTATAACAAATACTGATAATATTTTAGGAAACTGAAAGATCTTATTGTTTTTCCAAATGGTTTTTCTAGTTTCATCGGTTCACACATTCAGAAATATAAACAAACATATAAACTCTGTCATTGAGAGAACAAAAATGTAATGATTTTATGGGCGCCTGGGTGGCTCAGTTGGTTAAGCGACTGCCTTTGGCTCAGGTCATGATCCTGGAGTCCCTGGATCGAGTCCCGCATCGGGCTCCCTGCTCGGCAGGGAGTCTGCTTCTCCCTCTGACCCTCCCCCCTCTCATGTGCTCTCTCTCAAATAAATAAAATCTTTAAAAAGAAAATGTAACAATTTTGTAAAATCTGAATTGCATTTCATGACCTTATTAGTTCAAACTAACAAGAATCATGTAGTTTAGCTATTTCCCTTTTATAGACTCCTATATTTTCATAAGTCTAGTATTACATGCCTTCTTTCTACAGTTTTAAATATAAGAGCACACCATGTCTCTCCAAATCTTGTAATGCCTATGCATTAAAATCCTAACACAAATAGTTCTTGATGTGGGTAGTCTCATTCCTCAACTGCACTGTAAAAGAAAAGACTATTTCTAGATAAAATTGAGAAAATAGCTTATTTTCGCATATTCTTTTTCTGTGCCCATTTTTACCTTAAGATATCCTCATAAGCTCTACAGATCTAGCATCCTTACATTATCCTTTAGTCTAGGTCTTCTCTTGAGAAGCCAGCTTGACACCTGCAAAATCCAGGCACTGTCTCATCTTTTTATTCTCTTTACCCATGCCAATAAAAAACTGGCAGTTGCTAAGTAACTCCATGCTCTACAAGCAGTAGGAACTGCAAGAATTTATAAGTACAAGAGGAAATTTTAGAGGTCCAGAAATACATGAACAAACTAAAATTTGGAAGATTGTATGAATTATATTTAAGAAACCATGTAGCTCAGTTTGGCTGAAGAACAGGATGGCTGGGAGATTGCAAAATTGGTCACAAATTCTTCCCTTTCATGTATTCATATTCTCATTGCGATGTGATTTTGCTACTCTTTCCATTAAGAAGGAGGATCCATTTCTTCATGTCTTGAACTAGGCTTGTCTGTGTGATATGCTTTGGCCAATAAGATGTTAGCAAATTTAATACAAGCAGAGGCTTGAAGAGCACTCATTTGGACTTGCCTTCTCTTGCTGATGTTTGGACCCTATGACTGCCACATGGAAAAGCCTGGCAGCTGACCTACGGGAGAATGAGAGACTATGTGCAGTAGGACTAAACCATCTCACCCTAGCCAACTTGCCTTTCACTACCTAACAAGCAATGGATGCCCTCCTAAACTATGTGGCCCCAGACAAACCAGCGCAGACCTGAAGAACTGCTCTGCTGACCCTCAGGATAGTGAGAAATAAGGAATGATTGTTTGTTGTTTTAAATCACTGTTTGGGGATAATTTTCAGACAGTAATAAAAAAATATATATAAATGTTTGGATTACTTTTAATCTTTATTTTTCTAAGTTTAAATTATATGTTTAAAATATCTTCAATATTTCATAACCATAGATTTGGAATTGATAATTACCTGAGAGACAATCTAGTCTCAATTTTTTATTTTATAATTCAGGAAAGCAGGTCTTAGTTTAATCAACTAGTCCAAATCACACATTTAGTAAAAAAAAAAAACAAACCAAAATTCACACATTCTAATATTGAAACTTTTTCTACTATCCCTTACTGTAAACCAACATTTAATATCTATAATCACTTTTGTCACTATGAAGCATGAAGTATACAGGATGCTCATTAAGTCCTTAATATTCCATTTTTATTCTTGTTTCCCAACCTACCAGTTATGATTTTCAAGATTATCAATATTAACCTGGCAGAAATACACTTTTTTATAGAAATTTCATGCTCAAACTTCCAATCAGGAAGCATCTCCAGGCTAGGGGTGCCTGGGTTGCTCAGTTGGTTAAGCATCCAACTCTTGATTTCGGCTCAGGTCATGAACTCAGGGTTGTGAGATGGAGCCCTGCCTTGAGCTCTGTGCTGGGTGTGGAGCCTGCTTAAGATTCTTTCTCTCC
>NC_138380.1:22993395-23002678 GCF_054177405.1 Leptonychotes weddellii
AAAAAAAAAAAAAAAAAAAAAAGATAAAAGGGAAATATCTCCAGGCTTACACAAATAAATATGTTTTATGTTGATTAGTGGTATACTTGTCCCAAATAATAGATACTTTTACATTGGTTCTTAAATTTAAATATTATATACATATATAATATATGTGGGTGTGTGGGTGTGTGTGGGGAGGTGTGTATTTTGAAAGACAGCACATGAAAACCGTTAGAATAAAATTAATAAACAAAATAGAAAGAGAATAGGAAATAAACCCATTCGAAGATATTTTTAGTACATTGGTGGTGATGTTTGATTTTTTCACTGTTATTAAAACATTGGACTCATATACTTGTCTTGGGTAATGGCTTCAGTCAAACTCTGCTCAATGGAGGAAATAGTTGTTTTAAAATGTGTATATGTATGTCCTATAATTTCTTCTTTAGTCCATTTCATTCCAGGTTGATGTCCTAAATCCTTGGTGTACATGCATTAAGTATTTTGATTTAATTTAGAGTGCCTGGAGATCTCAGAGTGAGGAACTCAACTTTTAAATCTCGCAGATCCACGTGTAAACATTTGTGAAAACATGACTCTACTGGATTTTCTATTGTCAGCTCAGTTCCCCCATATTGTAAGGACAATTATTATGTTTCCTGGAATCCTCTTTATTTTTCTGGATTCTTTGCCCAAAAGAGGAATTCATGTAAGATTTGGAAGGCAGATGAAAAGCAGAAACCATTGTTATCTCGAAGGGGTTGCATTGAGGCTTGTAGGTAGATAAAAAGGCACAGCAACGGCCTGGTTAGCTTGTGAAAACCACCTCCCAACTGTTTCACTGTCAAATCCTCGGACCCACGCTGCAACCTCTCTGACCTCTGTGTTCTTTCAACTTAATTTTGTATTAAGCTTTGTTTTAATTCAGAATATATAGAGTGGCTTCTGTTTTTGTGACCAAACGTTGACCGATAGTGATTTTAGTGTGTAGATAGGGGTGGTGTCATGACAAAAGACCTAAACTAAGTGTATTGAATTTTGGCAAAAAAAACCACTTTACCTGAGACTGCAAAAATGATAACCTCTATTCTGTAGTGGCAAAACATTTGGTAAAACTGCACTCCAGACAATATATCTAATAAACTTGCTACATTGGTGTGAGAAAGTTTGGATGCAAAGATTTGAAAGCATGAGCTAGCTACCATGACAGTTACAACAAAAGGAAGATGGGCACAAAACAGAACTGGCCAATTTAAGGGAAATTAAGTGGGGATATAGAGGTCCAGAAATTTCAGTGTTTTTATTTTTATTTTTTTTATTTTTTTAAGGTTTTATTTATTTATTTGAGAGAGAGAATGAGACAGAGAGAGAGCATGAGATGGGGGAGGATGAGGGAGAAGCAGACTCCCTGCTGAGCAGGGAGCCTGATGCGGGACTCGATCCCGGGACTCCAGGATCATGACCTGAGCCAAAGGTAGTCGCTTAACCAACTGAGCCACCCAGGCGCCCCAGAAATTTCAGTGTTTTTAAATAAAACTATATAGCACGCTAAATCAAAAGTAAGTGACACAGCCTCAGGGTATATGTGATAGAAATGACTAATTGTGGGGCGCCTGGGTGGCTCAGTCGGTTAAGCGGCTGCCTTCGGCTCAGGTCATGATCCTGGGGTCCTGGGATCGAGCCCCACGTCCGGCTCCCTGCTCAGTGGGGAGCCTGCTTCTCCCTCTCCCTCTGCCTGCCACTCTGCCTACTTGTGCTCTCTCTCTATCTCTCTGTCAAATAAATAAATAAAATCTTTAAAAAAAAAAAGAAAAGAAATGACTAATTGTGACTAAGGTAGCCAACTATGGCTTCATGAGGCATCAGATGTACTTTTCCTTCCCTTCACTCTAGGTTTGGCTATGTGATGCTTTGACCAATTAGATGTTAGCAATGTAACATGGGCTGAGGTCTGACCCTACAGAGGAGAGAAGCCCAATAATGACTGAAATAGAATTTCTTCCCATCAGTAGTTTGGAGACATAAAGCAGATTAAATATAATTTTTAAAAATATAATTTTAAAGAAAGAAAAGAGATGTGTCATTTTTATATCCCAGGTTGGAGGGAAAAGTTCATACCACAAATTGGAATCGCTAAATATTAAAGTGGTATTTTGTTGAAATAAATATGGTTTATACATTTAAAGTGATATTTTATAAATCTGGTTTATAAATTTAAAGGCACAACATTTATGCACAAAAGAGTTTGTCAAGAGAGATGAGATTCTTTAGCTATACATAAAAATGTACATCCAGGCTTAAAGATGATGGAAAAAGTAATATAATTGATTGGTACTTTTTGGTTTGTAGACCATGGAGAAATTCTGATTCACAGGTTAAGAAGTTGCATTTTTAATAGCTCATGTTTGTACTCATCAATTAAATTGATAAAGCAGCTTAAAAGAATAATAAAACTTTTTGTTTCACATTAGATCACTAACAATATCGAAGGAACCGCTTACTTTCCATGATAAAAAAAATTCAAGCACAAAGGCTCAAAATTTGAAACTGCTAAGATTTTCTAAAACACAAAATTATCTTAACATGATATGTTATGCATTTATTTGTCATTGTACAATTGACTATTAGGCTGTGACCAGAGCATGTACCAAGCAGATGTGCTGGGATTGTGCTTGGCATTTAATTGAGCATGGCATTCGGGTTCTGTATACGGATATTACTTCTACATTTTTACATGAGCAGCAGACATGTGCTGTACTGAATTTTAATAAGCCCTAATACAGAGCTACCATCGTCCATAATCAATGGTATGTTGATTATATATTAAATATATACACAGAAGTACAGAGAGTGCTGTGTTCAGACATTTGCCCCAAAATGAGCGAACCTAGCAGTATGTGGGAAGGAGCTGACCCACAATGTGATAAAACTAATACACAGCCAAGAACTTAAATATAAACATTTGAATAGATTGCTAACCCATTCTGAGAGGGTTGGTGAAGTTTTCCTTGAGGGAATGACTACTTGATGCTTTGAAAGCCAAAAAAGGACAAATTTACACAGGTAAAGTTGTAAATGTTGGGCACTGACAAAAGGAAGCAGTAATGGGACATAGGACAGGTGTTCTAGGTGGGATGCAAAGTAAATGTATGTATATGTATTGAAACAGCAAGAGACTGAAAATCAGCTGGTGTTGAGGTGGCCAGTATGGCTGGTTTGTAGAAACAGTAGTAGGAGAAGGCTGGGTACAGAAAAGTAAAATCTCAGCAGTAAGGATTGATTTTGTTTCAGAAGTGATGGCAAACTATCAAACTCAAAGAAGCAGAGACTAGAATGGTGGTTACCAGGGGCCGGTAGGAGGTTAAAAAATGGGGAGATCCTGGTCAGGGGTAAAAAGTTTCAGTTATGCAAGATGAGTAAGTTGTGGAGATGTAATGTATAGCATGGTGACTACAGTTACCAAAACTGTACTATATACTTGAAATTTGTGGAAAGAATAGATCCTAAGTGTTCTCACCCCTACCCCCTAAAAAGGTAACCATGTGAAGAGATCTATATGTTAATTAGCTTGATGGCGCTTATTATTTTACAATGTATACATGCATCAAGTTGTATACCTCAAATTTATACAATAAAAAAATGGAATAATGTGAAGATTCAGAATTCATGATCAGGTCTACAAAACCACTTTGTCAGGCATTGGTAACTATAACATGGAAATATTAAAATTACTTCGTTATCTTGCAGTTATGTTTTCTGTCGATTTGTTTTTAGACCATCAATGGTGGGAATGCTGAACTCTCATTTTGCCTTTTATTCATGGTCCTGGTGCCCTTTCAAACTGATCTACCTGTGCTCCCTTTCCTTATTTGTCCTCACTCTTCCTTCCTAGTACCTGTTGTTAGTCTTCTTGTCTCATAATGTCAAAGACATTCTGGTGGGGGTCACTTCCAAATAGGTCTTCAGCACAGCCACGGGTATATTCCCTAGTCTCAGCTGGGGATGTAATCTTATCAATGGCCTCTTCCAACACAATTGTCCTTTTTCCTTTGCTTCAACATGATCTAGGGAAGAAGACATCTCTGAATCGCTCCATATTTTATTACCTATCCAGAAATTCCAACCTTTTCATGTAATTTCACAGTTTTTTATTAAAAAAAAGAATGTGTGTCTCATCAGAAACGGAAAACCATCTTGTCGTAGAAGCCCACTTACACGTTCAGAGGCACTGGTGATTGTTAAAAAGACCCCACATGCCACTAGAGGGACTTTTCTTGTCTACCCATAGATGAAAGAAGAGAATGACAAGTGTCTACTTAGTATCTAATTGTGGGCATTTTCAGAAGTTACATTTCCTTTTATGCAATGATGCTATCAGCAAATCATGTGGTGAGTATGTGGCCTGAAAACTCCTGACTCAGATCTTGGCCCAACACCCAATTCAAAACTTCTAGAACTCTTCTGGACTTAGATACTCCATTCAGCAAATAAGAAAGGAGTTGAGGACTACGTGATTGCAATTTTCCTACCAGCTTTTGTCGATGAAACACCAGATCCAATGTCCTGTAGAGTGTAAAGATTTCTGTCTGTAATTTGTTTTAGACATTTTCATTTAAGGCATGCATACTAAGAAATCATTCTTTGAAAGGAAAAAAAGCAGTTATTGTTTCAGTGGTGGTTTTATTACATTTCTTTTCATTTGTTTGTTTCTAGTTTATATTTTATTTCCTGCCTTGTTTTCTTCTGGATAGAACCAGCTGTTGAGTCAGCAGTGTATAGTCAACTCAAGTAGGACATGATTACTGAGATTCCTTTTATGTTCCCCTCTGGGGCAGCCACCTGCTTTGTCATTGAAAAAATGACTCATGTGGCGGTCTGACAAATACCTGGTTGTTCAGCATAGCTGTCTGTGAGACACACTTGTAACTCTGCTTTAAGGGAGGGTAAAAAGGAAGATTAAAAATTCATTGAAATATCCCTGTAGATCTTAGCTAAAAGGCAAAGAAAGACCTTCGTATCATAAATAAAACATTAGCTGTGTCAGTACAGGACAATGGGCCACTTTTATGAATATTATACCTAAATGATGCAAGAAAACAAGACAACAAGATAAAAATATATGTCAAAGCAATATCTGAGTCTCTGATGCATTCTCTGACCCAATAATCAAACTATTTCAGTCATTTCTTTGTAGTTTGCCCTTTGAACCAGAACAGTCTCAGTTAAATCTGTGTCAAACATTTCAGTACAGTTAGCACATGCATAATTTAACCTGAATGAAATACACCCTTCTCTTCTGTGTTGGAAGCTCAGAGTGCTGGTTTCTCTGCTGTCTAGTAATGGTATTGGAACTTGCTCCACATATTTACTTTTGGGTAACACACTACCCCAAGATTTTGAGACTCAAAACAAATATTTTATTTGCTTTTGATATGTGGGTCAGGAATTCAGGAAGATCTTGACTGAGTATTTTGTTTCTGATCCATGACAGCATCAACTGGGCATCCAGGGCTAGAGAACACAATTTCAAAATGACCTCTTCATTCAAATGTCCGGTGCCCCAATACTTCTTGGTCTCTCTTTCTCTCCGCATGGCATCTTAATATCTTGGGTCTGTCCATGTGGCTTTTGCTTCTCACCATTTGGTGGTTTCAGGGTAGTGGGATTTCTTACACATTGGTTTGCTTTCTCCAGAGCACATGTTCCAATCAGTCTAGGTAAAAGATACAAGGCTTCTAATAATCCAGCCTCAGAAGTCCCAGAACATTACTCTCACCCATTCTACTGGTAAACCAAATTCCATCCTGGATTCAAGGTGGGGAAGAATAGACTCCAGCTCTGGATGGAGGAATGCACATACACATGCACATACAAGAAGAAAAGGAATTGACCATATTGGCCATATTAAAGAGAAGCTACCATAGAACTGTTTCAAGATATATCACAGTCATAATTTCCCTTATATGTTATTTCCTCTGTAGTTAATGGGCCTGCAGTTATTACTAGCTTTACCCATTTGCTATATGTTTTTAAATACCTTTATTTTAAAGAAGTTTTACAACATCATGTTTTACAAGGTATTTAAGATCATGAATTAATTACCACATTGTATTCTCCAGTAAACTTTCCTGAATAGAGCGTCCTCCACTCACTCAACAATGATTTACTGCAAACCCACCATGTATCAAGCACTTTTCTAGACACTGGAAGTAGTGCAATTAAAAATATATATATCCTTCTCGTGGAAATTTGATCATAGTGGAGACAATAAACAAACATAAACCATAATATGTCGGGGGTGATAAGTGTTATGAAGAAAAATAAATCCATGGTTTAGGAAATCTAGAAAGTCCAGGTAAAACTCCACGCTGAAGAAGGCCAAGACTTCAGTTTACTTCAGCCTATTATCACCTTGCCCCATGTTGTTCTGCAGGTAAGGAAGCCATATTACTGATGTTATCAATGCAATAAGATTATGTGGCCTGAAAAAGCAGTGCATAATTTTGAAGTTACACAGACATGTTTAAAAATTCTATGGAGAATTCAGGAAAACTCATACACTTTTTTTGAATACAATTTATGGAGTTCACATATCCCTTGGAACTAAGGGCATTCAGACAGAAGTAAAGAATAAAGAAACTGAGCTCTAGTTCAGTTTCCTTTATACACTGCAGCAAGCATCCCTAATTGACAAAGGGATATTGATTTTCACCAGCTCCCACCACTGGAATAGTATGGATGAAGTTTACATAAGAATTTCTGTGTGTGTGTGTATATATCTCACAGTTCAAAAGAAAAGCCCATTTGTTTAGGAATATTTTTCACTTTATTTTGTAAGATTGCATTGAGGTTCTAGCCCAGTGAAGGAGATAATATTATAGACTGTAGGACGGGCTTCTCTATATTTTCTTCATGCTAACTTAATGAGAAGGCATAAAATGTCAATAATGCAGTTTTTTTTTAAAGATTTTATTTATTTATTTGACAGAGAGAGGCACAGCGAGAGAGGGAAGACAAGCAGGGGGAGTGGGAGAGGGAGAAGCAGGCCTCCCACTGAGCAGGGAGCCCGATGCGGGGCTCAATCCCAGGACCCTGGGATCATGACCTGAGCCGAAGGCAGACGCTTAACGACTGAGACACTCAGGCGCCCCAATAATGCAGTTTTTATTTGGCTGAGAATCGTTGCTTAAATCTAGTCCCATTCTTTTTTCTTCATATATATTTTTTCCTAGTGGGTTGTTTTCAAATACTGAGTAGATGAAGTTGTTTATAGTTACTGGATGCAGTCAGGGTATCTTAAAGAAAAACTGACTCATTTTGTAAAAAACATATAGTGATTACAGATTTATGAGATTCTATATTAAGCTAACAATTTGAGTTAGGTAAAATATTAATTTACAGATATATGTCTATTAATACATCAGGTAGTCTCTTGTAATAATTGTTATAAATCAATATTCTCTTAATATAATTACATTTCAAATACTCTATTTGGGTTGTTATTAAAAGTATCCACTGGAAGAAATTTCTCTCATAAGAAAATAATTACTCTAAATTTTAAAAGTTATCCCCTTGATGCTACTACAAAAATATGGATGTCCGTTCTTATTTTTATCATTTTTTAAGAACTTTGGGAAAACAGCACACCTGGTGTCCTCTATAGACTGCAGGTATCCCCTTTAAGTAAAAAATGATAGTTATATATTTCTAAAATAAAATGCTAACTGATTTCACCTGTAAGTTTATGGAAATTAATGACAGGTTAAACATAATATTTGCACTTCAAGACAGAAGGTAGTGAAAAATAGCTATGGGCATACTTCATGACGTGTGAAGGTCTTTAAAGGAAAAGCACTGGTCCTTAAAATGGGAACATAACTACAGCATATATTCCATAGAATATGGTTTATTGAAGTCCTCTGTTAAGCAATCATACAATATAGAGGAACTTACTCTTCTATTCTAAGTAGGTTCATAATACCTTTGGAGGGACAATTAATGAGAAGAAGATCCTGCTATACTTTGAACTCATTTGTTTTGTAATAGTAGATTTATGCAGCCATGACAGCTCTATGGCTAAAAGAGATCTTAAGATGTGAGATTATTCATGTAGTTAAGTCATAACCTATCTGGATTCCAAATATGGTCATTTCAATATCTCTTAATTTGGATTTATGGGCTCTAATATTAAAAGACAACCTCTTGATATTCAAAAGAGTTCTCACATAAGTTTTACGGCAAATAATAGCAATGTTGGTGGTATCACTACCACTATTACTACTCCTCCTCCTAATGCTCGTACACGACTAGTAGTGAGTTACTATGATGGTAACAAAAACAACAATTATTTTGCAGAAAATCCCAAACCACAGACATCAGTATAAAATATTCATCTGAGTCTTCAAATCATATATGCAGATGTTCACAGTAACACTTGATATGCTCTGCTAAAGGCTTTTTTAAATTTCATTTCACCAATTTCTAATTTAGGTAATTTGCCTGTAATCTCTAAGTTTCCTTCAACAAATTTAAAAGTACATTTTCATGTGTTGCCATTATTTTCCTGAAGAAAATGTAAAACAGAAACTGTAAAATTCAAGCAAATGCTCAATTTTTTCAGAAACATACTGTGGAATTAGCAAAAAACATAGTTAGGAAAAGTATCACATATTTTGAAACCATCTCTCTTACTCTTGCGTTGTGTCTATAGGTCACTACCGCACCCAATTTTTGTCTTTATCTTTGTTTAATTTATGGGTTTTCAGGCACCTGTTAATGTTTTATTATTATTGTATTGACTGAAATTACAAAAGTTGTGGAATTATGTGTTTATAGTCAAAGAGAACTATACAAGGGGACAAAAAATTAGGCTCCTTTTAATTAGTGTATTTTACTTTTCTGGTATGAGTACTCTTTCGAAGTGAAAATATATATAATTTAACAAAATTTACAGACCTGAAACACTATAATAATGAAGCATAATTTAATAAACATGGAGAAATATTTACACTGGTTATTTTATATATAAAAATTCTGCCCATACCATTCAAAAAACATCCGAGATTCAGAATTACATCTTTTTGCATATCTCCCACCTAGTTACTATATTCCAATAAATAGGATTCTGTTCTTTCTGTCAAAAATTAGTGCTTATGACTACTGGGTATTTACCCCAAAGATACAAATGTAGGGATCTGAAGGGGTACGTGCACCCCGATGTTTATAGCAGCAATGTCCACAATAGCCAAACTATGGAAAGAGCCAAGATGTCCATCGACAGATGAATGGATAAAGAAGATGT
>NC_138380.1:23003178-23032693 GCF_054177405.1 Leptonychotes weddellii
GGGAGGATGGGTTATCCTGGTGATGGGTATTAAAGAGGGCACGTTCTGCATGGAGCACTGGGTGTTATGCACAAACAATGAATCATGGAACACTACATCAAAAACCAATGATGTAATGTATGGTGATTAACATAACAATAAAAAAATTTAAAAAAAATTAGTGCTTATGTAACTTCTTATGTATCACAATCAGAAGTTGGGAAAAGTGCTGTGCAAGTCATTTCATGCAAGTGTTTCATATTGCACTCATTTCTTTTCTAGGAAAGAAACATAAAACTGCTTTCCTCCTCACTTTGAATCCAGGAAATTATGAAGTATACATTCAGAAATGAGATGCATAAATCTGACCCCCTAAAGTAACTATTGGTTTTGCTATCCTATTTTTTCTTGGGTTCTTTAGGAAAACACTGGTAAAGAGCAATGACAGTACAACTAATGCCTAATTCATTAGGCTGAAGAAGGTTGGGACTAACAACTATTTCTGTCTCGTTGTAATGTGTTTTCTCTATATTCCAATCCAATCTGTGCCTAAATATGATTTGTGTACCATAAATTTCCAACATGGTTAGATAATAAGATTATAATCCACCTAATAGCATTATTTAATGGGATACCCATATACTGCCAACAGAAGAAAGAATAGGTAATGATAGTTAAAATCTAATTAACATCTAATTATAAGGGCATAAATAAAATATTAATGTCCTTCCATACATCCAAAACATACTGCTCTTTTATTTACAACTGAGGCTGCTAACATTTAGCTTCATTAGCTATGCCCATACATAATATTCCAGAAAAGTTTAAATGTCTAGAGCTGGAAAGTCATCCATTTTTATCCATTGGCTAAAAGACCAACTTGACACACCAGCACAAATCCAAACTGTCAAATAATGCAAAATTATGAGTGGATTTGACAGTAAACAGTGGTGCTCATTTTTGAGCAATTAACAAAAAGATTAAAAAATGTGGAAGGGGAAACTTAAAAGAATCAAATGAAATTCTTCTCACTAAACATAAATGTACACCTAGAAGTCCAAAAATTCCTGCAAAATGGCAAACTAATACTGAGGCAGAGCTGGGATAGTGGGGTATCCTTGGTTCTGTGGTCAAATACACTTTGAGAATGATGAATACTCCATATCCTATTTTTGCAGAATAATGTGGCACAGTGAAGGGTCTACAAACTAAACAAAAGAAATTTGGTTAGCATTTTTTTATCCTCAAAGTTCCCCAAATGTATCTCACCTTAGAACTTGTTTTATCTTTTTGCTTAACACTTTAACATAAAATACACTTTATGAAAAAAAGTGCTACAGAAAAATGTAAATCACAAATGATTTTGCAGTTAGATTGTGCAGGGGAAAGTTTAAAAGAGATACATCCATGACTAGGAATTCAGATTTCTTTGAAAATAGGCTGAACTATGAAACTACATAAAAACAAACTGATGTTACACATCCGTGTGTGTGTGTGTGTGTTTATCAGGTGGCATTTATGCACACACAGTGATGATACATTTCTCTTTCATTTTCTATAATGTGATTTTTACTTTTTATCTGAGACTCCCATCATAATTACTGCAATTAAACAACTAAACTGATATTCTGGAAACTTTTTGGTTTGGAAGGCACCTAGAGAATTGGCCATTTACGCACAGTGGATCTGTTGTTGTTTTTAAATCTGACTTTCTGCTTATTCGCACTTCAAAGATAACAGAAATCATAAAACCACCTTCAGTTTAAAATATTAATGAGTTTTTATTTTGATATATTATCTCTACTATTACCTGAGAATAATAACAGAAAGAATAGCAGAATTCTGTTTTGCCCAAGTATGCTTGATCACAAACACACAGACATTCATGCACCAGAGAGAAAGACCAAGCTACTTATGTATGCAGCAGAATAACATCACACTGAATTGAGGAACTAGTCTCTCGGGACCAATTTTATGCCTTCCTCTACAGCTGTATGGAGCCACTTTGGAACATAATATATTCTTTTGAAGTCAATGATCCCTGAGGGTTCAAAGCAAGATAAGAATTTGGCTCTTGATGGAGTGAATGCATTGTGTAGAATAGAGTCTTTAATTCTAAGCCTCACTGAGCACACGCACACATACCGACACACATACAAGATGAAGAGAAAGTGGGAGTAACTCACAGGAGAATACATAAAATGATCAGGACCCAAAATATTGATTTGGCGTGCAAACAAGATCAGATGAAACAAAAACAGAAGTTAAGCATTCTTTGTATTGGGGGTGAAGTTGTGGGGGTATGTTTAGTTATTTGTCCTTACTTAAAAGGGGGAGAAATAATAGGAAGAAAATGAAAGAGAAATAATCAGGTAATTCAAAGGGGTATCACCACAGAAAAGATAATCAATCTTTAAAAGAAAAATACTCCCAGTTTTTCTGAAATTCAGTTTCACAGCATTCAACCTAGAACCAATTTCTAAATATGAATCAAATTTCCAAAGGGATTTTACTGAAATAAAGTTGTTCACAGGTTTAACTCAAACTTATGACCTTTCATTATTAATCTGTGTGTGTGTGTGTGTATTCAGCTTTGGTCACATTATATAAAAACAAGAAAAAATAAATTTTTCTACATATAATGCATACAGTTAAACAGTGGAATTATGGAATTATGAATTCATAATAACTGCAGTGATTAGTTCTGTTGGTAATTATTTATGTGTTTTGTCAGATTTCAATTCATATAGAATTTTGTCTCCAAAAGCAGTTTAGCTCTTCTTAACTGCTTACCTTGTTTCAGGTTAATAGGCTTTGGAATGCATAGCTGAAGTTCTTACTTAATATTACTAACACATATATTGGAACCTGATGGCATGCTAATAAGGATAGGCTCTAGGATTCCTATTCAAAGAGCTTTATAATTGGAACAAAGTTGAAATTCAAAAAACTGTTAACAGAAACAAAGCTTGTGAAACAGGAACCGCTGCGCAAAAATCTAAGACAAAAATGACTTGCTTTTGTCAGTAATCTTTGAAGCCCAAAGAGAAAAACAAAGAGACATTTGTTCCAGGAAAGAAGTTCACATACATATTTATCCAGTGGCTTAGAGATAACTAAAAAGAAAGCTCAATTTAAGAACAATATTGGAGCAACTCCAAACAGTATAGACTCCCTGCTCCTTTGTTGTAAGGGTGAGATATTTATTTTGTAGATAGCAAGAATTGTGCAAGTTTGAGAATACCTTAGTGGAAAAGGCAGCAGATGAGATTGCACAATCATGGATATCTTGGACCAATTTGAATATTTTAACTGTTGCTGGGTTCCCTGTTACCCTCAAGGAGTTGGTGTGTATTTCAGCTAGATCCTCTGACCTTTACCCTGCAGTGCCTAACCTATTGACTTGGAAACTCTGCTCTTCTACTTCTAGATATTGCATATAGGCCAAATAGCTTATAGTCTTGGACAGGTTATAGATTGGTCAACTCTTTTCTAGGTCATGTATAGATTTCTTTTCCTTCTTCAGTTGCACCCAACAAACCCCTCTATCCTTCAGCTTTGCTCAACTGAGCTTTTGACTTTTTCCACTGCTTTTTGCATGCATTGACTTGACAAAGTCCTCCTTAAACTCCAAAGGGTATTTCTTTAGCAAGAACCTGGGATTGTCTGCCTCTCATTGTACAGATAGACTCTTGGCACAAGCCCGGAGCAAAGCCATACAGAATTTGTTTACTGTCTGATTAAAACTTTAGCATACTGTCACATTTATGTAACTTATGATACCAGTTTCTGTGGACAACTAGTACAGAAGACAGAACAAGCAGTGAGGCACATCTGGAAAGAGTTTCTTAAAATTATTTAATCTCAAAACAAATATGGAAACATTGTCCACAGGAGAACAAACAATACTTTACTGAATAATCATGTAAAAACAGATACAAAGACTGCCATGCTACTCTGCCATTCTATTTGATTTAGCAAAAAGGAATGATAAAATGGCACAAAGGGGAAGGGAGCATGTATATATCGAACTGCCTCATTACTAAGAGTCACCCTCCATACAGAAACATGCAAATTAATAATACCTCCATGCCAGCAAAGGAGGTGGGAGGAAGTTTGCATTATGACCAAGTAAGTAAAGATTTTGATGAGAATGACACAAATAGTTGGAAAAAAGCATAATGACATCAGGCAACAAAAGGTGATATAAATTCCCTCACGCTGAACACATTTTCACATAGCTTCTGGAATAGCTATTAAAAAATGTAATTCTTACCATTTTCACTTAAAATTCTTTTTATGACACCCCATCTTTGCAGATGAATCCTAATTTAATCTTTTTTTTTTAAAGATTTTATTTATTTATTTGAGAGAGAGAGACTATGAGAGGGGGGAGGGTCGGGAGGGTCAGAGGGAGAAGCAGACTCCCTGCCGAGCAGGGAGCCCGATGCGGGACTCGATCCAGGGACTCCAGGATCATGACCTGAGCCGAAGGCAGTCGCTTAACCAACTGAGCCACCCAGGCGCCCCCCTAATTTAATCTTAAATGGAAACTCTTCATGAGCATGTCATCACCTTTCTCTCTAGCCTACTCCCCTTTCATCCAACCTCTAAGTGTTATGCCCAAGTTCCAGAAACACCAAGCTTCTGCTACCTATGCTTAAATGCACCAAGCGAGCTCCTCCCCAACTCCTGGACCTCCGCTTATGCCTAGACATCTCTCCCCTCAAATTGTTCTCTTTTTTTTTTTTTTTTTTAAAGATTTTGTTTATTTATTTGACAGAGAGAGACAGAGCGAGAGAGCAAACACAAGCAGGGGGAGTAGGAGAGGGAGAAGCAGGCTTCCCATTGAGCAGGGAGCCCAATGTGGGGCTCGATCCCAGGACCCTGGGATCACGACCTGAGCCGAAGGCAGACGCTTAACGACTGAGCCACCCAGGCGCCCCTCAAATTGTTCTCTTTGCCTCCCTTCATAACTCGAGTTTGATGTATCACTCCCCTTCTCATGCTCCCAAAGCTGGACTACATAACCATCCTTTATACTCCCCTAGCATCCTGTACTTTAACTCCATTACACTCTGTTTTGAAAATGCCTTTTCATTCCTCTACCCACCTTGAAGTGATTCATTGCTGTATGTGCACAGCCTAGCACAAAGCTTCCTACATACTATCAATTTAATTAATATTTTCTGACCAAGTGGGAATCAAACAGATGGTTTTTATTTTTTAAAGATTTTATTTATTTATTTGACAGAGAGAGAGCGTGCACAAGCAGGCGGAATGGCAGGCAGAGGGAAAGAGAGAAGCAGGCTTCCCACCGAGCAAGGAGCCCGAGGCAGGGCTTGATTCCAGGATGCTGGGATCATGATCTGAGCTGAAGGCAGACGCTTAACCGACTGAGCCACCCAGGCGCCCCTCAAACAGATGGTTTCTTGGGCCAAGTGCTGTAGAGAATTCTTAGAGTTCTTTTACAAAGAGTTAAATTTTAGGGGAGACTTCACTATATATATGAAATTGCCATATAGCTATATAATACATTTATTAATTAATGCTTCTGAAAGACTTCAGCATTTGGCTTCTGATCTTTCTTTTGGTTAATCTTAATATCTGAGTTGGTGTATGGATTAGATACTCTGTTTGTTTTCATTTGTAATGTTATGTACAATTTGATAGATTTGCTTTAGGACAAAAGAACAAAACTCAAATGTTTCATGAAACAAATATATAAATCCTTAGCAGTGGAAGTTAACACATTCAAAAAAATGTTATACACAAAATTTCCTCTTTCAAGTCCCCACCAACAAAGGCAAAACGTAAAAAAAAAGAAAAAAGTATTCGCTCAGTGCTTGGTATGTTGCAAAAAATTGTCATAGTCATCATAGAGAGAAAACACTGTTTCTGGAAATTGGTAGACTATTCTGTGTTTTCTCTATTGTTCCTAAGGAAGCATGTCCCTAACAAATTAGTGCAGTAGGCACTAACTTAATTGAAATTAGAAAGCAGTAAGTAAACACATTACCATGTATTAAAAAGCACACACTTATGGGATTTTTTCTTCATTCAAAAGTTCTCATTTTTTTCTGCTTGCCCTTCCAGATCTACTATCCATCCACCTGTCTCCCTTGATTCTTCTGCAAGTGTCTCCCAACAGTGGACTTCATCAGAAAAGCCAAGCGGGTTTCTCGATGAAGGCTGCAAATGTCAGTCTTCTTGGGGATGGGTAGAGGGGAGAAGGACAGAGTAAGTAAAACGGACAAACTGTAGGCTTTTGTAAATATAATTGTGAACTAACTATTCAAACTCTTAAATATAGCATAGTTTAAGAAGAAAAAAAATAAAAAAATCTTGCAAGTATAAATGGCCATGATATTAAAATCAAAACACTGAAACATGCATGCCACAGTTTTTGGAACAACAACAACAAAAACACATTATGCCACAGCTTTTGGAAAAAAAAATTTGCAGTTAGGGATACATCCTCTAGGAACCCTTTTATAAACTGGAAATCTAAATCACAAGGACCTCTTTTGGACACCCACTTGTGTACCATAAAAACTTCTATCTATCATAGTGCCTGCAAGGATTTATTGCTTTCATTTAATTCATCTTTTTTTCTTCTTATTATCCGAAACATTTAGAGAGGAAGAATCATGTTATATTTATTTTTTGTTGTAGCATTTTTCCATCTAACCATTCCTGGCACATGGCATGCACTTAAAAATTCCTGCTGAATAAATAAATGAAAAATTAGATGGTCTAAATAAAAATCAAAAGTTTGGGGCTAACAACAGGATTAATCTACTTTTTAGCTAGTTACTTCTGTATTCAGAAAATTTAGTATCAGTATTGTGAGACAGCTGCAGGAGCAAGACAATGGAATAAACCTGTAATTCAGTATATACCCTTAAACAGAACTATCTGACCCCAATAAATTATGTCTCATGACGTAGAGGCAAATTCTGTTTTGTTATAAGCAGAGCAGTATTTCTGGGAGCAAACCTAGGTCTCAAGATGCTTATAATAATCAAATAAATGTATTTGGGAATGTTAAATGCATTCAGGACTCATGATACCCGCACATCCAGGCCATCGTCTTGGTGTGGAGAGTAAAGGACATATAGAAGCTGACCTAATTTAGTAATGATGAAGAACAGTACTATCCCCCTGCATTCAAAAGGAACTCATGAGAACATCATCTCTCCACATTTCACATGCTTCTTCCTTTCAAATATTAGCATAAAATTAAAAAAAGTGGCATTTGTCACCATTAAGAATCAATTTGGTTTAATTTTTTCTCGCTTTTCTGGAAGAAGTCTTAGATATGATAAGTAATGGAAAGAAATACTGTCAAAAGGTTAGTTGTTATGCATGGTTTTTATTGTAATAGCACCCACAAATATGTATATCTAGCTTTAAAACTAGTAACTAAAGCACATCATTTAAAATGTTTCAATGTAGAGACAGCAATGAAAAAAAAAGAAATACAAATTACTACAAGTAGAAGTAATTCAGAACATTTTTCTTGAAGTTAGGCATCTTTTAGTGGAGTACTTACTGCTCTAGGGGAAGTTTTTAATGGGAATAATACTCAAATAGATAAAAGGCAACTTAATTTTTTCCTGAATTCATCAGGATACACCTTTTGTGTCTGATAGTGTTAATAGGACAATAACATTGTCAGCAAACTACTTAATTGAAATGATAGCCTTTACATTCGGACACAACTGATGAGCTATAGTCACTGGCCCTTCACTTCCATGTCCTCAGTCAATACAGCTTTAGGGTGAAGTGGCAGAGCAGAGGAAAACTGTGCCATTATATTAACATCTTAGCACTAATTCAAAACTGATTTTGTCTGGGGTAGAATTTGGGCACCCTTTTAGATGGCAGCTTTCTTTGATTGCCTACATATTTGTTCTAGAGTCTTTGTAAATGGAATTTCTGTTTTGTATTTTGTTTAATACTTCAGTTCCCCCATTGACCTCAGGCACATCTGAAATGGTCCCTGGAGCTCTGTCTCTTGGTAAACGGACTCTATTTCTCCTACTTTCACATGTAACAATAGAACCTTTTGATATAACTAGCTAGACCAATATCCTCTAGTTATCTGTCTCCAGGTTCATCTAAGCCTTTCTTTTCCATGTTCAACTCTATGGATCACATTTTCTTAGACTCTATATTGTTATGAATAAAACCCTCACATGAGTCCAAAATTTCCTATAAATTTCTGAACATTTTGCATGACAGATTTGACTTTGCTTTTGGGTGAGGTCAACCCTTTAATCAGATTAACTTCCAATTCTTTTGTCTTCCTCACCAATGCATTTCACAGAGCCAGGCAGATCTTTTTTATAACAAAAAACAAGAACAAAAACAAAACAAAATCTTTAAAATGAATTTAACAACATTTTGGACACCTGTAATTATTGTCCTTTTACATTTAACTCAAACAATAAAAATATACATTTGTTCCCCCCCAGACGATGACTTCTTTGATGCAAATAACTTTGTGTATAGTCTGTGTGTTCCCTAAAACTTAGTATTGTGCTTGGCATTTAGTAGAGACTTGATAAAATAATTAATGAGTTTTTGTAATATTATCTTAATACTAAGAAAGCTACCAGCACCTATGGTAAAGCAAAAGTCTGTTTTTAATTACCTACAACTTGCATGTTACAAATTACAGCTCTTCTTCAGATTAATTCAATAATGTCTGTCAATGATACTTGAAACAGAGGATCAAGAATTCAAGATAAACAATTTTCCTAAGGCCTGTGGCTTACACTTTTTGTTGATTATGGTGTGCTCTGTTTTTATTTTGTCATTGTTGATATTAATGATATCATATTCATTAGATAAAATATATAAGGACATTAGATTTTTGATTTACTTATTTATTTTGCAAGTTGAAACACTGTAGTGCTATATTCTGTTCCTCAGCTATATCACCAACTACTTTACGACCTTGAGATCGCCACTTTTCATTCTGAGCTGAAGTTCAAGCTCACATAGATGTATAAATTTTTAAGTTTTTATAACATGCATCTGAGCTCACAAATATCATGCACAATTTTTTAAAAATATAGTTTAGAATGTAACTTGCATGACTCATGATATAGATAATCAATTAGGAACAATGGATAGCCAGGTAAGATGTAAATACTTAACATTTTAACTGAATGATATAAATCTCAAGCACTGGCTAGTGGGTCACAAACTCATACATGATTTTGTAGGGTAACTAGAAAATATGAATGAGCAAACAAGGATAACTGAATCAAGATACTGAATGCTAAATGTTCTCCATTCAATAAGCAATTATTCCTTTACCACTTTACAAAGTAAATAAATGTATTTATTGATTACTATAAAGGTTTGCTTCTTAATATTGCTAAAGAATAAATTTATAATTATTAGTTATTTGTGTTTTAACTAAAATTATAATCAATAACTAACGCACAGAAGCAATGTTGAGAACTGAGACAATCTCTTGAAGCTAAAGTTAAAAGCATGAGTAGTTTTAATAATGCTATTTATAGTAACATGGGTTTTTTAAATTAACATTGATTTAGGAAATATTCCTTTAAAATAACTCCAACTTTTTAAAAAAAATTCTACATTATCTATTTCTATATTTTATTGCAGTAGGCACGATGCCAGCCTATTAAGAGCAAGCATGATTTTGTCTACTAAGAATTTGAAATTAAAGTTAGAAATAAAAATATGGAGACACATAAAAATTAAAAATCAACAAAACCCCTGAGTTAGTGTTGAATGAAAGCAGTGCCTTTACTCTAAGTATCCCACAAATCTCCCTTTGCACCTTTCTTGTAACTTTTCTTATCATTCATTTGCTACTATTTAAATTCTACTACATTTTAAGCTCCTAGAAGTTAAAACTTATGCTTGATTTATCTAGTACAGGGTAATGATCAAAGAAAACGTGTAATAGGGGCTCAGCAAATATTTGTCTGATAAGTGAGTGATTTATAAGTAAAAGAAGTCACACCTCTAGTGGGAAATGAATGATGTAAGTCTCAGGAACCTAAGATTTGTGACAAAGATATCTGGGGATTTTCTTTCCTATTTTTGAAGGTCTGGAGGAGAAACTTTAATCCAATGTTCTTAGATTCAGTTTAAGAAAGGACCTGTGCTTGGAGGAGGACAGAAAGGTATGCGCTGAGAACAAAGAACAAAAGAACATCATGGTGATTAGGAAAAAGAAAACAAGGGTACCTCAAGGGCACCCTGGTGCAGGGCTGTAAGAAGAGCTGTAAATAGAATGAAACACTATAAACTGAAAACAAAACAAAAACACAAAAGTCTCAAGAAAAGGACTCAAGATGGCTTTTTGTGAAATAATATTAATGACTCAGAGGTTGTGCCAGAATCTCCAAGACCACCCTCAGACTCAATGATTCACAAGAAGGACTCACAAGACTCAAAAACTGTTACACTCAGAGTTTACTACAGTTAAAAGATACAGATTAAATCAGCAAAGGGAAGGACATCTGAGGTGAAGTCCAGGAGAAAGGAGGCACAAGCTTCTAGGTGTCCTCTCCCAGTGGAATCACAGGGACACATTTAATCTAGCATCAGTAGTATGTAACAACCTGTACGAAGTGTTGCCAACCACAGAAGCTCACCTGAGCCTTGTGTCCAGGTTTTTGTTTTGTTTTTATTGGGGTCAGTCATGCAGGAATGCAGCACCTGCATGACTAACCTCAGCTACTCAGACTCCAGCCCCCTCCCTCAGAGCAAAAATGGGTATTCACCATAAATTACATTGTTAACATAACTGATCAAACTGGTACAGCATGGCCCCTACCCTCAGGCATATAAAAAGGAGCACTCACCACAGATTACATTGTTAGCATAAATTATTTGGTCAAATTGAACAACATGGGCCAAAGTCTCAGGCATACAAAAATATTTTTATAAGGTAGAATATTCCAAGGGCTCAGAGTTCATCATCTAAGAGCCAGCCAAGGGCGGGTCTTGAAGACAAGCATTTCTTGGGAATGTACTGGATTTGAGCAACCCAGACCTGCAGAACTCCATCTTTCACGCACAGGTGTCGTAAAGAGTGCCCATAAATAGTATGAAATATCATGATATAATATTTACTATTAATAAAATAATTGATACCAGGTATTGAAATGTTCTTTAATTCTGAAATCGGAAGCACTGGGCATGTCCTAAACTTGAAAGAAGAAAAATATAAATTTGGAAGTAATGAAGAAAAATAAAGAAGTTACATAGAAAATGTAAAATACAGTAGTAGCAATAAGGTCAAACATATCATTAAATACAAACCACAATCAGTATTAATGTTTTACATCACTAAAATCAGAGAATCTTGGTTGGGATAAAAAATTTTTAAAAATCCAAACTCTGTGCTCTATAAAGTAAATTCAATCAAGGCAAAACGACAGAGGAAGATGAAAAAAAGGGATAGAATAAGATACAATAGGTATATAAAACAGAAATCAGGGTAAGTGATTTTTAAATAAATTTGTTTAAAAATAAGCACCAATGGGAAAATATTTAATATTTGAAATGAATAAAATTCACCATGAAAACTATAACAGTGATAAGTTTATATGCCCCAAACATCAGTTTTAAAATACATACAGGGAATATTGAATGAAATGCAAAGAGAACCTAAAAATCTATGTTATTTGGAGGTGTTAATAGGTCCCCTTCAGAAAGCAATTTGAATTAGGCAAAAAGTAAGAAAAGGACAGTGTGATAGAGACTGCTGTGTGTTCACCAAACCCCTTTTCTATTCCTCTTGGTCAAAAAACTGTACTCTATTTCACGACTTCCCCTGAGGTTTTCATGACAAGGGAACTGAGTTCTGAATGACAGAAGGTGGGTGGCCATGAAGTGACCTACTTCCACACCTGGCTCAAACAAAACCTCCACAAATCTCCACAGACTCTCTCCCTCCATCTTCTGATCAATACTCACTGCCTCATCTTATGACTCTGTTTAAATCAGCATTTACTTAATCACCTTTACATAAATTTGTTACTTTCCTCATTTTTGTTACTGTTTTCAGTTAAGAAACTGCTTATTTCTACCCTGTAATTTCCCACATTTCTGAAATCTCTCTATCCCTGTTTTCTCTGCTTGCAAACAGCTCATCTCTCTTCTAACACCACGCTAGATTCATCGAAAAAAAACCCAACAAAATCAAAATGCTAGCACACTGTTCACATACTTTCTCCATTAGAGTACAAGTTCATTAAGTTGAATATGTGCCTTCCAATAGATTACAGATGACTTTTTCCCAAATATTTACTACCGCATAACTTGACTTCCATTTTCAGTTCTCTGAAACAAGTTTGTTTCATCAACACCTACCACTGCATAAGCTGGAAAAAAATTTTAAAAAGAGAAATATGAGAAGGTCAATTTATCTTAGGAAGTAAAAGAAAAATACCATGAATAAGAAGGAGTAATCAGCTCAGTGTCACACTTAATGACCCAGCAAAAGATTCAGGAGTAAGTACCATAGTGATGAATTGGCTAGATATATCCAAAAGAAGCCAGTAACTGATTTCCCATATCCCAGGAAATGAATACTATTGATCATCTATGAATTACAATAAGACAATGATAAGACACATACATTTTTAATAATGGTAATAGATTTGGTCAATATATCCTGATTAAAGGATGACAGGATATATAATAAAAGTGTATCACTTTTTGGGGAGACACAAAAAACTCAAACAGTTAAAGCCTATGGAAAAGGAAATAAACTTAGAAATAAAATGTCATTGGTTTGTCAATTGAAGTTTATCTACCAAAGGGAAGCTTAGGCTGATGTTCAGTTGTTTAGTTTTCAACCACCTTTATGTAAATGGTCAAACCTGTATTATTTTGAGAAGCAATCAGTTGAAAACTAAGATACTGTGAATTTATGTGGGCTAAGAAGATAATCTTTTACTTTTAGGTCTGGTAAACTAACTGCAGACACTATAAGATAGCAAAGTGGTGCATTAAAACATTAGGAACATATAAAAGTGGGGATAACAAAAATCCTAAGATAAGCATCACTTAGAATTATACAAATATTAATTGACTTTATTGATCTATTTATGTTGATACGTTTAAAATAACTTAATAAGTTACATAATGTTTTTATTTATGTATGCTTTGTGTTCTGTATAAGAAACCTGAGTTTTTAAAAATGAGTTATGAGATAAAATTGCAGTGCAAATTTTAGGGAATATGATTAAGATAATGAAATGATAAATCTTTAAGAAAAATTGAGTTTCATAACTTTAATTATTACACATACACATTTAATACATGTTTATTTAACATAAAATTTGTGGGTCTTTCTCTCTGTGCATCCCTTGAAGAATCTATCAACCCTTTATATATTGAAGAATATGACTTCGCATCAAGTCAGAAGTAAATTGGCAAGGGCAGAAATCATGCTGGCCACACTAATCATATACAATATAAGTAAAACATAAGAAACAATAGACCAAGCAGTTTTATCTACTTGAAAACTAAGTAGCTAGATAAATGTTCAACATAGAAAAATCAAAAGGTTTCCTGCATTCTAAAAATAATCAACAACAAAATGAAATAGAAGAGGTAACTTCCATGTCATTGAAGACAATGTGGCTACTTGCTTCCAAAAACAATTAAAAATGCAACTATACAAAAACCATGCCTTCAGCAACTTTGAAGCCAGAGAATGTTGGAACTTCAAAATAACTTTAAGTAAATAAAGAGAAATCACTGAATCCCTTCAAACCAAACAGAGAGCTGGATGGTAATTATTTATTTGAATTTTCCCCTCATCTCAAAAGCACAGTCACTACTTCCTGTCACCAAGAGATACCATTTCAGAGTTGATAATTTAAACACTCATTTATGATATGAAATTATGCTTTATTTTTACTATTTCGGGTTTCATCTTTTTCCTAATTCAAGATCTGGAATCAGCAGACTGCTGATTCACATGCTTCTGTAATGCATGCTGCATCCTGACAGCCTCTAGCACAAAATTCAACATAAATATTTGCTTTAAAATGGCTAAGTCTGGAGTTTTTATATATTGATCTTTTTTTTTTTTTAAGATTTTATTTATTTATTTGAGACAGAATGAGAGAGAGAGAGCACATGAGAGGGGGGAGGGTCAGAGGGAGAAGCAGACTCCCTGCCGAGCAGGGAGCCCGATGTGGGACTCGATCCAGGGACTCCGGGATCATGACCTGAGCCGAAGGCAGTCGCTTAACCGACTGAGCCACCCAGGCGCCCTATATATTGATTTTTCTAAACATGGATCACTTTTAGGGCTAGTAATGGTAAACAGCTGATTCATCACAATCTGATAGCAACACAGTTGTCAACAAAAGCTTTGATTCTCTAGTACCCACCTTCTGACCAAGGAAGTCTAAAATTTCCTCAAAAATATAAATATCATTTATTTGAAAGATTAAAGATATATTTTAACCCAAGTTAAAATATTTTGCTGCTTCCAAATCCACACAAATAAGACAAGATCTTCTTTTATATATTTTGAATTGCTTATTACATTTTACTGACATTAATGATAATGAGTTAGAATATTAAATAAAACTATAGACACAGGCCGGTATTCTTACCACTTCCGATCAGTGAGGTTTCTGCTTTAGCCTATACATTAGGCTCTCCACCACTAAGACTTTGCCCCCATTTCCACCTCATGCCCAGAGTCTAGCACCGCCATTTCCATACCATTATCAGATCCTCAACCAGGCATTTGACTACACGAGTCTCTCTGTTTCATACTTGAAGGAAACTGATGACCAGAATCTTTGCCAGAATGGCAAGATAGCAAGCATCTGACAGCTGGTGCCCTGATTCCTACAAACCTATATCCACTAAGAGATGGTTGGAAGTAGCTGTATCAAAACATAATGCTATCTGTGACAGTATGGATGGACTCAGATGACATTATGCTAAGTGAAATGAGCCAGCCATAGAAGAATAAATACTGCATGATTCCCATTTTATTAGGTATCTAAAATAGTCAAGCTTACAGGAATAGAGAGTAGAATGGTGGTTCCTAGAGGCCGGGAGAAAAATAGGAAGTTTCTCTTCAACTATATAGAGTTTCAAATACACAAGATGAATAAATTCTAGAGATCTGCTGTACAACATTGTACCTACAGTTAAAATATTGTATTGTGCAATTGAAAATTTGTTAAGAGGGCAGATCTCATGTCAAGTGTTCTTACCATAATAATAATAATAATAATAATAATAATAAAATCTAATGAAAACATAAACCCTATGAGCTTCGTCGACTTCATCACAGCCTAGTAAGTAAAGCCCCTTGCTTATTCTTCCTCAGAAGTTTCTCACCATGTGGACTGCAATACCTCTTCTTCCAAACATAATATCCTTGTGTTCCCTAGCTCCTTACCTTCTCAAAACTAGCAGCTTTGTCTTCTGGAACTCTGGTTGGTAATACAGAGATTCTTTATGTTCTAATATTTCCCCCTAAACAGTCTTTCTACCTACAAATGAATTTGAAAACTAGCACCCCCACAACCCTTTGCCTGATATGTTTGTCAGGTCCTCTGAGATGCAGACACAAAGGAGTAGGCATGTGAAGATTTTATTTGGGGAAAGGCCTATGTGAAAGGAAATAGGAAAAGAGCTGGTGAAGGCTGAGAGAACTGGTCAGACAGTGCTGCAATATGATCTTTAGTGAAGAAGAGATGGAGAGAAGGTAGGGTGGGAGTTTTACCTTTTAAGAAATGTTCAACAAAGTCATCAAGGAGTCCTTAAGCCCAAGTTTGCCCCTGTCTCCCAGAAATGGTCTACTTTAGTATTTCTGAGACACTCGTGTTGGTGAGATGAAGCTTTTAGGAAGTATGGCCTTGATGTAAAAGCTGTAATGGACTTGAAAGCTCAGTAGCTGGGGCTCTTTGTCAGTTATGATCCAAGTAGTAGGAGGTGTTAAGACTTGCATTCTCGTGGGTGCCACGCTCAATTCTGCCTTACCAGTCAGCCATCACCGTCTTTCTCTGTTCATCTTCAGGCCCACATTCCTTGAACAAGTTTCTCCGTTCTCTACTTCTTTACCTCATACCAGCACCTCAGCCTTCCTCACCCTGGCTTCTACTTAACCACGTCACAGAAAATGTTCTCATGAAATTCACTGATACATCTTTGTGATTAAGCCAATGGACACTTTTCAAAAGGCTGAATGCAATCTTGTTTTGAGAAATTTTTTTCTTCATTTTCATTTCTTTGCTTGTTTTTGACCTTTAAATCTTGTGATCCTTTTTGTTTATATCTACTTCTCACTCAACTTCATAATGGGTATGTCTCAGATGGTCATCATCTCATCCTCCCCATCTCTGGGTTGACTTATAATCCATATACCAATTAAATCTGAATTTAAATCTCAGGCCCACATCTCTCTTGCTGAGCTTCAGACCCAGATTTCCAAATGTACTTGGTTACCCATATATATATATATGGGTATATATATATTATATACATATAAAATTTCAAATGCAAATACAAAATGAATCATTTCTTACCAAACTTCCTCCTGTCTAAATCTATAATAATCATGCTAGCATCTTCCCAATTGCCCAAGTTGGAAACCTGAATACCCATATGGTCTCTTTACCCCCATAACTGCTGTCCATATCCAATAGAGTGAGCACTGTTAAACCTAAGAATTGTTCCCCACTGCCACACCCCTATTTTAAGATACCATCATATTTACCATGAATTATTATAAAAGTAGTCTTACTTTATTCCCATCTTTATCCTTAAATATGTTAATACATAAAAGACTATAGCTAACTATTATATTGCTTTAAATTTATAACATGTTAACATTTTTCATGTTGTATCATATCCAATGTACAAAATAAGCAGATGAAATAACAGGAGAATAAGATTTGAAAAATAAATATTCTAGCTCAAATGCTACCACTGACTAGCTATACAACTGGCACTCTGATTTCAGTTTCATTTATCTTAAAGGAAAATGGACTGGATTAGATCAATACAGTCCAAATAGTGGGTCATACGCAAAACTAATTATGTGCATGTATATGTTCATAAGGGGCACTAAAAAACATTGCTACTATAAATTTGCGAGTCTCTGCTATTTTGCTATTTTCAGAAAGGACTTATCATTACAAAAAGTAGTATAGTCTTCCAACCAGATTATCTTACACTCTCTGTAGTCCTTCCTTGTAAATTCATGGTCTTCAATGTAATATAACATTTAATCAACCCAGACATGCTCTGAAGATGCTGAGCTTCCAGGTCTTAGAACCCTATTATGGGGGATTTGTACTGTCTAGTTCTATTGGGAGAGAAAAACACTGTCATTGTTTTATCATTTAGTGATAGCTGAAGAACCTAGACTACTGGTATACAACAGATCCTGAACATTTTTCTTGTTGTTGTTGTTGTCATACTTAAAACATTTTCCTTCTGTATTTATTTCTAAGATTATTAAATGTTTACACTAACATCACAGAATTGAGTCTCAGGTTTTAAGTAACCCAATAGACATCCAGGAAATTATAAGGGCTAAAACTCATAATTTTTGCTGATGTTTCAGAAGAGAGGAGATTAGAAGACCTAAAAAAAAAAAAAAGAGAAAAGAAATATTGCTCTGGCTGTTGAGGCCAGTTGCCAACTCACTGATTACATCTGGGACATTAAGAATGTTCCAATAATTATTATTTTTTTCATATTATTCCTTATAATGGATTATAGTCTTTTAAAATATCAAAGGGGGAAAAATACAGAGGGGCTAACAAATAATCACTGGTGATCGAACTCTGTTTAAATTCTCCCTCTTTTAAATATCACAGAAAAAAATACTCAGTAAGGTAGTGAGATTCCTAACAGATTAATCTTAAAGGAACCACACTGGCACTTTATTTACTTTTTATTTATTTATTTTTTTAAGATTTTATTTATTTATTTGACAGAGAGAGAGACAGCGAGAGACGGAATACAAGCAGAGGGAGAAGCAGGCCTCCTGTGGAGCAGGGAGCCCGTTGCAGGGCTCGATCCCAGGACCCTGGGATCAGGACCTGAGCCGAAGGCAGACGCTTAACGACTGAGCCACCCAGGCGCCCCTACACTGGCACTTTATACTACTTCCTTAAGCAGTAAGAGATTAGGACTATATACCAGTGTGATTAAGTGAGGGGTTTTAAAATTAAGGAATAAAATCCTATTCATAATCAAATTCTCTAATGGTGACTACTTTATATAGCTTTCTGACCACTATTGTTTGATACGGAAACAATGATAGTGTAGGAAAATTTGTTTCAATATTCAACGCTCATCCTATAATATGTCATGGACATTTGTTTACATCATTTGTGACATGACCTGCAAAGGTGAGTAATAAAATGTTTTGACAGGAGGGCACAGGAGTTGTAGGAAAACAGGCACAAAGGGAAATGCCACATGTTTTTGTATATCAACCTAAGAATTATTACTATAAAGAGTATCCTGAAAACTGCGTCTCTTCTCATTTATGAAATATTTTATCCTAGTGCCAGTGTAATTCCAGAAGTGACTTGGGGACACATTTCATTCCTGATTTATTGCATTTTACAACACATGTAACCCTTCATTTACACTGAATAAAAGAACTAAATGGATTAGTACTTTCCTATTAATAATATTAGTCATGTCAAAAGACTTTTCCTCCTCAAAATCCTGTTCTAGGTTTATAAAAGCATTTATATTATTGGGTCTGTGTTTATATACTAACATTTACCTTTTGAGGGAAGGAGAACAATACAACATTTTTCTGTATTACGGAAAAAGAATATATGAATTCAGAAATGTTCAACTGTTCAAATTCAGAATTTGACTTTCATCACCTAATGTATATGACCCTTTACCTATCATTTAATATCATTGAGTAGCAGTATGATCATATGTAGAATGGGAGTGAAAATGCACAACTCAAAGGATTTGTGTACACGTTAAGTGAGGACCTGGCCTACCCAAGAGCTAGACACATGCTAAGTACACAATGATGAAACTAAATTAACAAAATCCTATTGTTTCTGCTTCCACTCTAACTTTTCATCTTTCTTCTGTAAAGTACCAAATGTCTCTCTATCCAAACATAACACATATTTTTTGTGATTTAGAATCAGCAAATATGTACACACTATACACAAGTATTAGAGATTGAAAGAAACTCACACAGTTTGTTGAAGCAGTATCTGCATATCTATAAAAGGGTATTTTTTATATTACTTTATTTCTTCAAAGCAAGGAATAGGGCACTGTTTTTCCATGTGTTTCTCCAAAATATTTTAATTCTTCCGTGGTTCTTTGGTCTTCCCTTTTGGTTTCCTTTGTAATCATCTGGCTCACTCCTCTTCAGCAGAGGCCACCAGAGACTGAATTAGACGGTTTCATCTTGGAGGGGATTCACACTCAATTTTTAATAGATACCTGCTCATTTCTTGCTAGAGTGGCAGGGGTCTAGGCTATTATAATAACCAAGAGCAGTGACTGCATAGAATGATCTGTTTTTGCTGCCCATAGAAATTAGATTTTTCTCTCATTTTCTGTATCATTTTATAAATTTTATTTGCCACTCTTAAGTCTGCATGAAATAATGCCATGCATAACCAAAACACAATAGCACAATTTGTGTTTTCAAGTATGCATCACAGAACAGAGCTATCTTCTGCAGGCATCTTTGAATTCCACATCAAGGAGTCTTCCTTGTCAGGAATCTTCATTAGTAAATATCATTCCACTGCAACCTAAATTGTTGCACAGTTGGCATAGACACTGAATCTCTATTGTGTGTCAATGAAAAAAAGCACTAGTAATTCAGAAATCAGTGGCAGCATGACATATAGTAACAGCTTTCTGTGCTGCTGGTGTCTATAAGAGAGTCTGTTATATGGGCCAAACTCAGAATTGTTCTTAATGTTTACAATGATGTAATAAAATGACTTCTGGAGAAAGGGGCAACTGAAAGAACTATCGGAGAAGAAAATGATGAAATAAGTGTCTCGTTTCTCTCTGGATGGAATCTGTCTCCTCGAAGACACTTTTCCCTCCCACAGACATATATTACTGTCAGTTCCTAAAAACCTTAGCCTCCAGAGCCTTATGTCAATACAGATAATAAACTATACAAAAAAAATTTGTGTACTTCCATTTGATAGCAACAAGAAATTAGGGAATAAAATTTATTTCAAATAAAAATATACTATTGAAAACCCATAAATTTTGTAGAAAGGAAAGAGTGAAAATCATGTACATCTCTACTTAGATAAACTGTATTACGTTACTGAGCAAAACTTAAGGTCTAAATAGCTCATGTTTATGCATTGAAGACTCAACTGTGTAAAGATATCAATTCCTTTCAAATTGATTTATAGATTAATCTCCACCTCAATTTTAGATTTTATAAAAGAAATTGAAAAGTTGGAGGTTTTTTTTTTAAAGAAATTGACAAGTCAAATCTAAAATTCCTATGCAAATGAAATGGGCCAACACTACACAGTAAGATATTGAAGAAAAAGAACAAAACTAGAGAACGTTTCCAGATATCAAAATGTCTTACAAAATTTTAGTTATGTCATTTTAGTAAAGTCACAAGGCTGTAAAAACAGTTATAACCAACATGGAGTTAAGAAACACACCTACACATACATGAAGTACACAAGATTTCTGCTAAAGTTGGTCCTGTAGAGCAGCAAGAGAATGACAGTCATTTCAATAAATTAAACTAACTTAAATAGCCAATAAAAAAAATAATATTGAGCCTCTCCTTTCAAAATCCACAAATATACCAATTCCGGGTATGGATTTATATGTGACAGATAAAACAGTAAAGATTATGGAAGATAACATAAGCAAATATCTTTATAATCACTAGGTAGTAAAAGTTTTTTTTTAATTTAAATTCAAATAATTAACATATAATGTATTATTTGTTTCAGGGATACAGGTCTGTGATTCATCAGTCTTATATAATACCCAGTGCTCATTACAACACATACCCTTCCCAGTGGCCATCATCCAGTTACCCCATCCCTCCATCCCTCTCCCCTCCAGTAACCCTCAGTTTGTTTCCTATGATTAAGAGTCTCTTATGGTTTGTCTCCCTCTCTGGTTTTGTCTTGTTTCATTTATTCCTCTCTTCCCCTATGATCCTGTTTTGTTTCTTAAATTCCATGTATCAGTGAGATCATATGATAATTATCTTTCTCTGATTGACTTATTTCATTTAGCATAATGCCCTCTAGTTTCATCCACGTCGTTGCAAATGACAAGGTTTCATTTTTTTGATGGCTGTGTAATATTCCATTCTTTATTCATTCATCTGTCGATGGACATCTGGGCTCTTTCCATAGTTTGGTTATTGTGGACATTGCTTCTATAGACATTGGGGTGCACATGACCCTTTGGATCACTACATTTATATCTTTGGGGTAAATACACAGTAGAGCAATTGCTGAGTTGTAGGGTAGCTCTATTTTTTTTTTTTTTTAAAGATTTTATTTATTTATTTGAGAGACAGAGAATAAGAGACAGAGAGCATGAGAGTGGGGAGGGTCAGAGGGAGAAGCAGACTCCCCGCGAGCAGGGAGCCCGATGCGGGACTCCAGGATCATGACCTGAGCCGAAGGCAGTCGCTTAACCGACTGAGCCACCCAGGCGCCCGGGTAGCTCTATTTTTAATGAGGAACCTCCATACTGTTTTCCAGAGTGGCTGCACTGGCTTGCATTCCTACCAACAGTGTAGGAGGGTTCCCTTTTCTCTGCATCCTCGCCAACATCTATTGTTTCCTGACTTGTTAATTTTAGCCACTGTGACTGGTATGAGTGGTACCTCATTGTGGTTTTGATTTGTATTTCCCTGATGCCGAGTGATGTTGAGTACTTTTTCATTTGTCTGTCGGCCATTTGGATGTCTTCTTTGCAGAAATGTCTGTTTATGTCTTCTGCCCATTTCTTGCTTGGATTATTTGTTCTTTGGGGGTTGAGTTTGAGAAGTTCTTTTTTTTTTAAGATTTTATTTATTTGACAGGAGAGACATAGCGAGAGAGGGAACACAAGCAGGGGGAGTGGAAGAGGGAGAAGCAGGCTTCCCAATGAACAGAGAGCCCGACGCAGGGCTTGATCCCAGGACCCTGGGATCACGACCTGAGCTGAAGGCAGACGCCCAATGACTGAGCCACCCAGGCGCCCCAATAAGTTCTTTATAGATCTTGGATACCAGCCCTTTATCTGATATGTCATTTGCAAATATCTTCTCTCATTCTGCAGATTGCCATTTAGTTTTATTGACTATTTCCTTTGCTGTGCAGAAGCTTTTTATCTTGATGAAGTCCCAATAGTTCATTTTTGCCTTTGTTTCTCTTGCCTTTGGTGATGTGTCTAGTAAGAAGTTCCTACGGCTGAGGTCACAGAGGCTGCTGCCTGTGTTCTCCTCTAGGATTTTGATGGATTCCTGTCTCACATTGAGGTCTTTCAACCATTTTGAGTCTATTTTTGTGTATGGTATAAGAGAATGGTCCAGTTTCATTCCTCTGCATGTGGCTGTCCAATTTTACCAACACTGTTTGTTGAAGAAACTGTCTTTTTTCCATTGGAAATTCTTTCCTGCTTCATCTAAGTTTAGTTGACCATGGGGTTGAGGGTCCATTTCTGGGTTCTCTCTTCTGTTTCACTGATCTTTGTGTCTGTTTTTGTGCCAGTACCATATTGTCTTGATTATTACAGCTTTGTAATAGAGCTTGAGGTCCAGAATTGATGCCACCAGCTTTGGTTTTCTTTTTCAACATTCCTTTGGCTATTCAGGGTCTTTTCTGATTCCATACAAATTTTAGGATTATTTGTTCCAGTTCTGTGAAAAAAAGTTGATGGTATTTTGATAGGGATTGCATTGAATGTGTAGATTGCTCTAGATAGCATAGACATTTTCACAATATTTGTTCTTCCAATCCATGAGCATGGAATGTTTTTCCATTTCTTTGTGTCTTCCTCAATTTCTTTCATGAGTATTCTATAGTTTTCTGAGTACAGATCTTTTGCCTCTTTGGTTAGGTTTATTCCTAGGTATCTTATGGTTTTGGGTGCAATTGTAAATGGGACTGACTCCTTAATTTCTCTTTCTTCTGTCTCATTGTTGGTGTATAGAAATGCAACTGATTTCTGTGCATTGATTTTATATCCTGCCACTCTACTGAATTCCTGTATGTATTCTAGCAATTTTGGGGTGGAGTCTTTTGGGTTATTTCCTTTTGTCAACTGATTGCTGAAGCTAGGACTTTTAGTACTATGCAGTTGTGATAGTGGACATCCTTGCCATGTTCCTGACCTTAGGGGAAAAGCTCTCAGTTTTTCCCCATTGAGAATGTAATTCGCTGTGGGCTTCTCATAAATGGCTTTTATGATATTGAGGTATGTACGCTCTATCCCTACAGTGTGAAGGGTTTTAATCAAGAAAAGATGCTGTACTTTGTCAAATGCTATTTCTGAGTCTATTGAGATCATATGGTTCTTGTCCTTTATTTATGTAGTATATCACATTGATTGATTTGTGGATGTTGAAGCAACCTTGCAACCCAGGAATGAATCCCACCTGGTCATGGTGAATAATCCTTTTAATGTATTGTTGGATCCTATTGGCTAGTATTT
Organism: Leptonychotes weddellii; assembly: GCF_054177405.1. Lineage (NCBI taxonomy): Eukaryota > Metazoa > Chordata > Mammalia > Carnivora > Phocidae > Leptonychotes > Leptonychotes weddellii. The sequence goes on from NC_138380.1 coordinate 23,026,849, forward strand.
TGGTAAGAATTTTTGTATCCATGTTCATCAGGGATATTGGTCTGTAATTCTCCTTTTTGGGAGGTCTTTGTTTGGTTTTGGGACCAAGGTAATGCTGGCCTCATAGAAAGAGTTTGGAAGTTTTCTCTCCAATTCGATTTTTTGAAACCACTTCAGAAGAACAGGTATTAATTCTTCCTTAAATGTTTGGTAGAATTTCCCTGGGAAGCCATCTGGCCCTGGGCTCTTGTTTGTTGGGAGATTTTTGATTACTGTTTCAATTTCCTTGCTGGTCTGGGTCTGTAGTAAAAGCTTTGAAACCAAGGATCCTAAATATTTGGGACATGGGCCTAATTAAATTTAAGAACTTTATTTCTTCAAAGATACCATTAAGAGTTAAAAGGCAAGCCACAGATTAGAGAAGATATCTGCAATCAAATGATTGACAAAAAGCTTGTATGCAGAATATATAGAAATGCCTACAGAACAAAAAGAAAAAAAGCTGCCATTACAAATGAGTAAGACATACATATAGTTAACAAAGTACTTCACAAAAGAAGATATTCAAATGGCCAAGACAATTATGAAATGTCTCTAGATCTCAGCCATATGAAGATATAAAGTATAACCTCAATGAGGTATCATCACACATCTCTAGAATAGCTAAATTTAAAAAAAAACTAATTGTTATATTATTCCATGTTTATGTGATGTTTATAAACAGGAAAGCTTATTTACAGAATACGAAATTACTTCAAGGAAGGGAGGGTGGATTATGACTGGGATGGTGAAAGAGTGGGGTTTTTGTAGGCAGAGGTAGGGTTTTTTTGTTTTGTTTTACCTAAACTGGGTGGTGGTTACACTTCCATGTTCACTTTGTAAAAATCATTGGGCTGAATAGTTATAATGCATGCAGTTTTCTGTATGTATGTTATACTTTAATTAAAATGTTTATTTTAAAAATTGAGAGAATAAAAAGGTGAGGAATGACAGTGAATTTAGAAAGGTTTTTTTTTTAACTTTTTTTTTTTTTTTTAAAGAGAGAGAGCTAGTTCAGGAGCTGTGGGAGAGGCAGAAGGAGACAGAGAATATTAAGCAGGCTCTATGCCCAGTGAAGAGCCTGACAAGGGGCCGGATCTCATGACCCCAAGACCATTACCTGAGCGGAAATCAAGAGTCTGAGCCACCCAGGCACCCCTTTTTTTCTTTTTTTTTAAACCACTTTATTGAAGTACAATTGACATACAAAGAGCTGTGTATTTAATGTATACAACTCAATGGGATTGGAGGGAAGTATACAACCTTGAAACCACCATAATCTATGCCATAAATATATACATCACCTCCAAAAGTTTCTTCCTTCCTTCTTTATCTACTATTAATTTTTCTCTAAAAAATTTGTTAAAGGACATAGAAAAATGGAATAGTCTAAACAAGGCTAATTTTTAGAAAAGTGTCTTTTTCTTTTTTTTAAGATTTTATTTATTTGACAGAGGCACAGCGAGAGAGGGAACACAAGCAGGGGAAGTGGGAGAGGGAGAAGCAGGCTTCCCGCCGAGCGGGGAGCCTGATGCGGGGCTCGATCCCAGGACCCTGAGATCATGACCTGAGCCGAAGGCAGACGCTTAACGACTGAGCCACCCAGGCGCCCCAGAAAAGTGTCTTTTTAATATAAGCAAAATAATAACATGGTCACATACTGATGGAAATGAAATATATATTATGGGAAAAAAATGATGAAAGAAGGAGAAATACTGAAATGCCCCTGACCTGAGAGAATAAGGAAATGGGGTGTGGGGCAAGTAGAGGGCTTGGTTTCAGGCCAGGATGAGGGTATTTAGCAGAGTGAGTTCACACTAGATCTTTCACGCTCAAAGCTCTCTAAACCTTTTGTCCTGTAACTATAAAACTTCAATGCATACCATTCTCCTGAGTAAAGGGTGTTCTTGAGTTTACTACCTGGTCTGTAACATACTATTTTCCCTTGGAGGTCTTAACTTAGACTTTTTCATGTTTTAAGGTCCTATCTCTTAATTCTTTTATATGATCCAACCACATTTCTATTGTACTATTTCAAGACAATAGAGTCCTAACCTTTTCACCCTCCTTACTCAGCAATCATCTCTGTTGCATTTCTGCTATGCTTTTCCTGATTTTCTTTTATTTCCTCCACATACTTTCCAGAGCTATTCTGTGTACTTTGATTGATTACGTCTAAACAGAATGCCAGGTGCAGCTTTATCTTGGTATTGTGCAAAGTTAAAAGAAAAAAAAAAACATTGTACCTATTGGTGGTCAATATCTGTGGCTATCTTTTTTTCTTTCTAAATACAGTAGCACATTGAACTGGGTATTTTCAAGCTATTTACCTTTTGCCAGGCCATAAAAAAATGGGTTTATAAAAGATTATGCAGTCTATATATTACAAACATAGAAATATTATTTTCCTAAAAATACTACCTGATTATGGGGCACCTGGGTGGCTCAGATGGTTAAGCGTCTGCCTTCGGTTCAGGTCATGATCCCAGGGTCCTGGGATTGAGCCCCATATCGGGCTCCTGACCCAGTGGGGAGTTTGCTTCTCCCTTTCCCTCTGCCTCTCCCCCTGGCTCATGCTCTCTCTCTGTGTCTCAAATGAATAAAATCTTTAAAAAAAATTAAAAAAAATGACCTGATTATATTGGTCAATATTGTGTTCATCCTCATTCTCCTCATGTGCTTAAAAAGATTTATAGATCATTATTCAATAAATAATAAGTTTCCATGACGTAGGACAGAGTTTTCAAAACTTGGCTAATCAACTGAAACTGTGGGTGTATCAGACCTACAGGTTCCTGAGTCTTAGTCAGAACTACTGGAAACAATCTTCAGAGATCAAGGATCTATACTTTAACAAATGCTTCATATGGTTTTAATTACTAGCTATGCTTTGAAAACACTGGATTTTGGAGAAGACTGTAATCCCGAAGGTCAGTAGAGATTTATGTTTCCTTGGTTTCTATGAATGTTGGAAAATTCTGTGATGAAAAACAAAATCTAAATTATAAATATTAATACTTACCTTTACGTAGGCATTTTGAAACATTGAATAACTATGAACTCAGCTTCAGACCCAAAGTCTGCAAAATTTTTGCATCTCATTCTCCTCATAAAATATCTCTCCTCCATTAGATTCCAGAGTACCTCTCGTTTCTCCTTCCTCACCTATGCGCAGATTTCTAACTTTTTCTTCTAAGTATTGCCTAAGAAATTCTTTCTCCTCTGCATATCCTTTCATTTTGCACTGCTGAGGTTTCTCTCAGCAAAGCCTGAATTTCCTTACCTACCGTATGTATTATTAGTTGCCTACCAAGTATTTATCCTTTTATTCCTAACAGAATCTGATTTTGTTCGGGTTAACGGTTTCTCTTACTTAACTCAGGCAAAACCAACCCCCCCATCCCTAGATCTGTGGTTATTTCATTATTAAGTGACTCCACACATGGCAAACTGCTGTCAACTCTATTGGCTCAGCAGTGAGCATGTGAACTAACATGGCTCATTACAATTGAATCAAAGAGCTTCCATTCGGTTCTTTGGGATGGCATTTTCCTCCTTTGCTCCTGCTCTTTCTGTCCCAGATTTGAATAAGGACATCTGATGCCTCAGCTTAGGCCAGTATATGAGGGAGAGAGTCAGCTGAGTCTAAAACAACCTCTTTAGGGAGAACTGAGGCAAGACAATCATAGCAAAATGGAATTCGAGGTCTGATGTACCAGATCTGTAGCATCACTTTCTGGCTTATCATGCAAGACAAATTTCCTTGGCATTTAACTGGTTTGAGTTTAGTCTCACAGACATTTTTAAAACGAACTTCCTTGCTCAAAGGACTTCAGTAAGTCAGTAAAATTATTTAATTCCTGTCTTCTGCACAGAACTTGTTCCTGATCACCAGATATGTGTAGTACTCTTAATTTATTAACATGTATACTAGAATATTTAATATTTTCTTCCTTGTCAACTTATCAAAAATCAAATTTATCACCTTTAATCCCACAGCATCTTTAATGCTGTGGGATTAAGCAAACACACATAGGAGACTCTCAGAACCACTTTTACCGTTTCCAGATTCTGTAATATCTCAAGACCATTATCATCATCCAGCTACTCATTAAAATGGTGTTCTTAACTATAGGAAACAAACCAAAGGTTGCTGGAGAGGAGGTGGGGGGGATGGGGTAACTGGGTGATGTGATGAGCACTGGGTGTTATATGAAACTGATAAATTATTGAACACTATATCTCAAAGTAATGATATACTATAAGTTGGCTAATTGAATTTAAATTAAAAAATTTAAAAAAATGGTATTCTTGATCCATGACTCTTTTTTTTTTTTAAAGATTTTATTTATTTATTTGAGAGAGAATGAGAGCGAGCACATGAGAGGGGGGAGGGTCAGAGGGAGAAGCAGACTCCCTGCCGAGCAGGGAGCCCGATGCGGGACTCGATCCAGGGACTCCAGGATCATGACCTGAGCCGAAGGCAGTTGCTTAACCAACTGAGCCACCCAGGCGCCCCGATCCATGACTCTTTTGATAATGACTTTTATATTATTTTCTCACTGTCAATATTTCTTTAATTATGGCTCTTGCTTATGTAATCTGACTTCTCTTATTCCTTAGAATATTAACATTTTATTTTCATTTTAGGACATTTAGTGAGATAGTTCAAACTGGAAATTTACACCTTATGCATATTTGCTATGTAGGATTTTTGCAAAATTGGTATTTGACCTACCATTAATAGATAGATATAGGCTTTTGAAGTTATGATACTTAGCAGGATCTTCCTCCCCCAGCCTTCTGAGGCACCTTCTTATATCTGTTAACTGGGTACAGAGAGGAAAACTGGATCCCCATATGACACCCTTGACAACAAACATCAATGCATGTTCTTTTTCTGTATCACTTCCTTATCAGAGTTATTATGGAAGAGGGAAAAACTGAATTGAGAATTATAAAATATATTAAAATGTAAAAGGGTGGATTGGTTTATAAAAACTTTTGTGAAAGGGTATTTCAAAATTTTGGCTTGTGAAGTTACAATATACATACTTCCATACTACCAGCACAAAACATGGCATCATTAATACCTTCCACAATTCAGTTAGTCCTATTGATGTCTGTGTTAACTAACTGCATTTGTGATCCTGAGGAGGGTTTCAAGTTTTCAAAGAACCCATAGCTTTTTATACCCATCCTATATCAATTTCATTTAGCCTCATTTCCAAATCACACTTGTTTCATCATCTTTGGTAGTACTATTTGGATATTCCTCCATGCTGGCCTTTTTCTTTGGCTTTTGACAACTTATACATTCTGTCTTTTGATTCATGAAAAGGCATTGCCATTCAAAATGTAAGGAAGGATATAAACTTGCATTTGTTCAAAATTATCATGATTGCTAATAGTTGCAGATAAGTAAATAATGTAACAAAAATAGTTTAAAATAAACCTATCCAGCTCCTTTATTTTTAATTTTCCTTATGCACAGTACTATTAAATAGTTCTTGGAATTTATTTCATAATTGAAAAACCATGTCAGTCTTTTCAGATATTTTGCTGCAAGGGTTCAAAATTTCTTATCCTTTTCAAATCTCCCTTAATATTACCCACCTAAGCAAATATTTTTTTTTTTTTTAAAGATTTTATTTATTTATTTGAGACAGAGAGAATGAGAGACAGAGAGCATGAGAGAGAGGAGGGTCAGAGGGAGAAGCAGACTCCCTGCCGAGCAGGGAGCCCGATGCGGGACTCGATCCCGGGACTCCAGGATCATGACCTGAGCCGAAGGCAGTCGCTTAACCAACTGAGCCACCCAGGTGCC
>NC_138380.1:23032793-23039600 GCF_054177405.1 Leptonychotes weddellii
AATATTTCTCCTTTTAAACATAATTGTGACATCTAGTACTTTTTTCATTTTCAAAACCAGCCATCATGGTTCACATGAGATCATTCTTCCTTAGTCTTCTATAGATTTATCTGTGATAGGCAATATTATTATCTTAGATGAGTAAAACAGAAATTGAGAAATCTCATTATTTTAGTGCACTTTTTAAAGCGTGAGATCTCTTTTCTCTTACATAATTCTTACATAATGGACAAGTGTTAATATTCTAATAATATTATTATTGCTTAAAAAATGGGAGATCTCCCTCTAGGAAATTGCTATTTTGTAATATTTCATGAGTAATATTATTCTGTGTAGAAACTATCTACCGTACATTTTTTGTTCATGCATTTCACATTTCTATTGCGGAAGTACGGCATGTATTTTCTTGTTAATAGCTTTCCAAATATTTAATATTTCATCTACTCATTCAAAACACAGCTTTCCAAACTTCTTATTGTCACACTAAAGCTGAATTGCACTCATCTACATAACTAAAACACTTCACCAATATCTGGAATTAGGACTCAAGATATTTTATAACTACAGAAGTTATTTATCATGTACGGCATGAAATGCATTATAGCAACTCATAGAATTAAGATGTAGTAGCAGTCATCTTCGTCCTATTTATTCAAATCCCCCCTCCCTTTCCATATATTTCAGGAAGACATCTAATTAGAAACTCTTCCCTTGGATCCAGAATTTCAGACTCATTAACATGTAATTTGCTGAGTCAATACTCATGAGGCAAGGAAAGGAAATTCTGACTTTCAGAGCTCTTGACATTCTATCATGAAGTTAAATACTATACGATGAATTAATTACTTTTACTATCTAATCACAATCTCTCTTGTCTCTAAAGCAAATTGATTCAGGGAACTGAGTCGCGTTGCTGCTCACGTCTGCTAAATGCTGTGAAAGACTTGTCAAGTAGAGTCACCTGGGCCAGGGGATCTCAGGTACCTTGCCAGAGGAAAAACAGGTAATTTCCAGGGAGTGTCAGGCCACAGGAGAAGAACAAAACTTTTTTTTTCCTTTCTTTTTTTTCTTTTCATAAAGAGGAATGGTAGCAGTGCAGAACAGGAAGCCATAGGCCTCTGAATATAGTTGTAATGAATTTGCATTTTTAAATCCTTTTTCTCATGTAATAAAAGCTGAGTGTACGAAATACTACAAACAAATAGAACATGAAATGAATGAGAAGTTCAATTTCCCTTACTTTGTATGTAAACAGGTAAATACAGTCCTTCAAAATCATGTCCTAAAGAGCCATCGACTACTATGTCTAATAAAGTTTGCTAATGGAAATAAAAGAATAAAAAAGTAATTCTGTCTCATCTGAGGTAAATGAGCACACTGACCACATTTGAGAATTTACTAAAATGATTATTATCACCTTTACTCTTTTAGAGAAACAGTTTCTAATATCAATGTAACAGTGTTGCCCTTTAAGTGGGTTGAAATCTAAATTAATAATATAAAATAAATGATAATATGAAATACTTAATAAAAGCATCAAAGCTTATCAATAATGTGTTCCAAATAATGTCTTATATCTTAAATAAATTATATAATTTGATTTCCACAAAACCTTTTTAATAGTTGCATTTTGATGAGAAAACTGATAGTTCATTTAAGCAATATGCTCCAGAACTGAATTCTGTTCTACCAATCCAAATTAAAACTCTGTGCTCTCAAGAACTATACTATAATGCTTCCTAACACAGATAAAATAAGGCCCTTGGAAATACAATATCTTTTCTAAACATGGAAATATTTAAGTTACTTGACACTGAAGAATCAGGGTTTTTCAATAAATGCTTTTCTTGGATAATTAAACTGTTTTTTTTAATTTTTATTTATTTGATAGAGAGATAGCAAGAGAGGGAACACAAGCAGGGGGAGTGGGAGAGGGAAAAGCAGGCCCCTTGCTGAGCAGGGAGCCCGATGCAGGGCTCAATGCGGGGGCTCGATCCCAGGACCCTGGGATCATGACCTGAGCCAAAGGAAGATGCTTAACACCTGAGCCACACAGGCGCCCCGGACAATTAAACTATTTTATTCAATCTGTTGTTTAACTTAATTTCCAGGTTTAGTGAAAGTACAACTTAATTTTTATTTTTATTTATTTTTAAAAGATTTTATTTATTTATTTGACACAGAGAGACACAGCGAGAGAGGAAACACAAGCAGGGGGAGCGGGAGAGGGAGAAGCAGGCTTCCCACCGATTGCAATCTGTTACAAATACTAATTTTTTTTTTTTTTAAGATTTTATTTATTTGCGAGAGAGAGAATGAGAGACAGAGAGCATGAGCGGGAGGAGGGTCAGAGGGAGAAGCAGACTCCCTGCTGAGCAGGGAGCCTGATGTGGGACTCGATCCCGGGACTCCAGGATCATGACCTGAGCCGAAGGCAGTCGCTTAACCAACTGAGCCACCCAGGCGCCCTCTGTTACAAATACTATACCAAATACACGGGTAGTAGAACTTGAAGATGTACTTTATGAATGTTCACATTAACTACAGGAACAAAACCCTTGCCATTTGCCTATTGCTCGTAAAATGGGTGTGTAGAATATAAGTATATGATTATGATATAGTAACACTCCTTTAGGTAAAATGAATCTAAAGGGAAGGATAAGTGGTTTTTTGGAGTCCTCATAAAACATTGTCTGAGGCTGATAGTTTTGAAACAGTATCACTCAACCTTCTAACACCTAATCATAATGTTGTGTTTGTTTACCTGGGACAAAAGTGCTCAAATATTTGTAGAATGGTGAATTACATGAATGGATTTCTACATAAGAAATTAAAAGGCTTGTGTATTTGGATAACATTTTAGTTTTACAAGTATGTAATTCCACTTGTATATAGCAGCCTTTCTAGTAAACACTAATAAATCTGAGTAATAATTAGGAAAGCTCAATAATAATGATACTTCAACATCTGGTTTATTTCACAGGTGCTGAATTTGGAAGGCTTCTTTTTCTACATGATTCCTCCTTGGGTTAGACAACCTTGTCAACTTTTGTTTACATTTATTATATGTCCAAAGACCCACCCATGTCTTTTCTTTCTCTATAGTGCTCTACAGATACAGAATTATGAACTTAGGTATAAATTCCAAACCCCAATTTTTAATTACTTGTAAATGAATACATCAGAGGAAGTATCCTGTTATATATCACAGTATAATCAAAGTGGTATATATTGTATTGAACAACTTGAATTATTTAAGTATTACACTGAAAATTTGGTCAACACCAAATGTAATCATCTCAGTTAGCAAGTAGGGATACGTCAGAGACCTCAAAGAGCTTAATTTAAGTGTTTTTGAAATAAAAACCTGATTGTATACTAGATCCAGTATTTTTTTTTTAAAGATTTTATTTATTTATTTGAGAGAGAGAGAATGAGAGACAGAGAGCACGAGAGGGAAGAGGGCAGAGGGAGAAGCAGACCCCCTGCTGAGCAGGGAGCCCGATGCGGGGCTCGATCCCAGGACCCTGGGATCATGACCTGAGCCGAAGGCAGTCGCTTAACCAACTGAGCCACCCAGGCGCCCCTAGATCCAGTATTAAGGAGACTATTACTAAATGTTAAATTAGATGTAGGAGCAATACCAGTAGTTATAGTATTATCAATTACGAGTATGGTAAAATACAAGAAAATACATAAAAACAGGATAAAAGAAAAATGTAAAAAGACAGTATTTTAACTTTTGTGAAAAGATGGGAAATGATTTTTTAACTTTTTTAACTTCAAATAACTGAGGATTCTAGACATCTATTAATAAACATTTTATTTAGAAATTATAAATATGTTTTTATCTTTTCTGGATTGAGGAAATTATTGAGATAGTTCTGAAAGGATAGGAAATGTACCAAGAGCAGAAAGTACTGATAAACAAAATAGCAATGTAAGAGTAGATTTCAGTGATGAGTTTCAAATTGGTGAATTAGCTATTGTTTCAGGAGGAGACCAGCTGTGTGGAATCAATGTCATCCCTATATCCTAAGGCATGAAGTCTCTGGAAGACACTATTCAATAATTATAATGAGATGTAAATGAGTTATAATAATGTTACAAGTTGTGGTAGAGATGCAGGTATATTCTTTCAATTATTTGACACACAATTCTTTCCTTATTTAACATGCAAAAAGTATGACTCTCAGGCCCTTTGCATTCAGGTGAAGCCATTTGACTAGTTTTGAGAACCAAATGGAAGCTGAAGTAATGTTTGTCTTCTTGGCTGAGAAAAAATGTCACCAGGGCCTTGCTAACAAGCCACAATAACCCAAATTTCTATCCTGCTTACAGGTGCTGCTTGCCACCAAAAACCAAGGCCAGATACCAGAAGTCCCTAGCTCCAAACAAGCCCCCAAGAGCCAGTTTTTGACCGGTTCGATCCAGTTCAGACACCCTGCTAACCTTCCAGATGACCTTGAGATCATTATCATCTAATTGTAATAATAGAAAACACACCTACCAGTTCCATAACAGATCCAACTGCGCCCATTTAAGGGAAGGAAAGAAGTGGGACTCTGATTCTGAGAAGCCTCCTCCCCCTTCCCAAAAAACTGATGTCAGCTTACATACCAGCCCCTTAATTACCTTAACCCCATAAAACCCTGACCATGAGATCTAATCCAGGAGAAGGTGCCTTTAGAGCATGAGCTCCCATTCTTCATTCTCTGGCCACTGAATTACCTGCTTGCCATCAAATACTGTTCTGTTATTTGGCTTTTTGGCAAATGGTACTGAGTAGGAAAAGAACTTACCATTTTGGTAACAAGAAGAGGAACCTCATCTTTCTCTGGAAGTTACATGTTCAGGTATCTCCATCACAAGATGGTAGAGTTCTATCAGCCTGGGTCCCCAAATGACATGTTGAACACAGCCCCACTCATGCCATAGATGTTTACCATGAGTAAAAAATAAATCTTTATTTACAAAGCTATAAAATGTTAGCTTATGCTGACTAATAACAGAACAGGAATATTTAGTGGCCAAGACTTTACATAATGGGAAGCAAGAAAATAAGAGAAGGGCCAGGGCAAGTGTAGTAGGGGGAAAAGGAAGTAAGAGTGTACAGTTCTGAATTGTACATAAGCCAGAATCTCCAATACATCACTGACTTTCTTCTAGGCAGAGGAATGAATGATTATTCGTTCTTTCTGAGGCAAAGCCACCAATGGGAACATAACAACAACAAAAAAATCAGATTTCTATGATTCTGCAAAATATGTATTTTTTCTCATGTTAATAGTTCTGAAATCTCATTACATCTTACAATAAATGTCATAAGATACAATTGTATCGTTGCTTATTTGGTCATTTCCTTAGCACATAGTGCTGCATCTACAAATAGAAATAGCTTAGATTCACTGAAATATGTTAATTTTTGCTACTTTGTCTCCAATTTTTATTAGGGGATATGGCCTACTGAATTTAAATTAAGTTCTGTGACCAAAGTTGAGAAGATCCAAACATTTAGGTAATTAACATCAGATTGTAAATGCATAAATACCTATCTATTTATTTATTTTTTGGGGGGTTTCCTTTTTTTTAATTTTAAGTTCAATTAGTTAACAATATAGTGTAGTTAGTTTCAGAGGTAGAGTTCAGTGATTCATCAGTTGCATACAACACCCAGTGCGCATTCCATCACGTGCCCTCCTTCATGCCCACCACCCAGTTACCCCATCCCCCCACCCACCTCCCCTCCAGCAAGCCTCAGTTTCTTTCCTATGCTTAAGAAGTCTCTTATGGTTTATCTCCCTCTCTGGCTTCATCTTGTTTTATTCTTCCCAGGTTTTGTTTTTTTTTTACTAACCAGAATCATGCTGTACGTATTGTTCTTTGATGTGCTTGTTGGAGATGTTCTCAGCCTAGCACACTCCTTTTATCCATTCCATATTCCACAGAAATAGTTAGATGTTTGGGTTGCTTCATTCTGCTGTTATAATTATTCCCACTTTTGTGCACAAACTTGAGCACAGGGGCTGGAATTTGAGGGGAAGTGTCAATTTGAGCCCTTGGGAATCTGAGGTGAAGGCATGTTGACTTGGCATTTAGCAGATGGCAGGCCGTGCATGCTGACTCGGGCAGGAGGGCGGCTGGACTGTGAATTTGGGACCCACAGGCCGATGGCATCGTGTGTGACAGGGATGTGGCTGGTTTTGCCTTTAATTTTTGTTTTTCTGGGAAACTTGATCTCTCCCTCTATTCTAAATGAAAGCCTTGCTGGATAGAGTATTCTTGGCTGTAGATTTTTTCCTTTTAGCAGTTGGAATTTATCATGCCACTTTCTTCTGGCCTGCATCTGCTCAAAAACCCACTGATAGTTGTATGGGGTTTCCCTTGTATGTACCTGCTTTCCTTTCTCTTGCTGCTTTTAAAATTCTCTATCACTACTTTTGGCCATCTTACTTACTTTGTGTCTTGGTGCAGACCTCTTTGGGATGTTTGTGTTGGGAGCTCTCTGTGCCTCCTGGATCTGGATTTCTCCTTCCTTCCCCAGATTCAGGAAGTTTTCAGCTATTATTTCTTCAGACAAATCTTCTGCCCCCTTTTCTCACTCTTCTGCTTCTGGGATCCCTATCATGCAACTGTTATGCCTGACAGTGTTGCTGAGTTCCCTGGGTCTATTTTCATTTTGCGTATTTTTCCCCCTCTCATCTGCTTGGCTTGATTGCTTTCCATGACTCTGTCCTCCAGGTGGCTGATCCTTTCTTCTACTTCCTCTTGCTTGCTATTTATTCCAGATAGTCTATTTTTTTTTTT
>NC_138380.1:23040100-23119294 GCF_054177405.1 Leptonychotes weddellii
GCCATCTTCCCAGCAGCCGCAATACCTACTTAATTTTGAGTTTGCAGAAAACCCCTGCCAGAAAATGATCATTTTTGTTATCTGTAATCATAGTATATATTGTGGTGAACTGCTTACATATTTGTGACTATACACAACATACAAATTCCACAGTGTAATGATTTATGTATGCTTAGAAATATTGATTTTGTGATGGATTGTGTGTGGCAGACATGAACATACATCACTCAGATTGTCCTTCAAGATTCTCCTTTACTGTCCAGTTTCCAGGAATGGGGGTACCATGAAGTCTCTAGCTGTTAGTTTTTTTATACTTGGCCTCATTTTTGAGGTAAGGTTACACTTTTCCACGGATGGTCCCCAGCTAATGATTAAGCAAGGTGGTGCTACAAAGACCTAGTCATTTCCACCCAAAGCAAGACTTCTCTAATAGGCACTTTTTTTTTTTTTTTTTTTGCTTTAGCTCCTCAATGAGCTGACAGAGAGTTTATCATGTCTGTGTAATGGCATGATGACTCTTCCTGACCAATCGTGCTTCCTCCTGTTTTATTTCATAGGTGTTACTATCCAATAAAAGTTTGAACTCCTAAAAAGTGTTCCTGTCTATTTCCCAGAGAATTCAACTGGCAAAACATGAATATACAATTTTGATCACAATCAGAAAAAAAAGCATCTATTATCTTCTTTGACTTTGAAAATTGCTGGCACTTTATATTTTCACATTCTTTTTGTTTCTGAAATCTGGATGCATCTTACAAGTAATGTGAATAAGAATTATAAGTTTTTAGGGGCGCCTGGGTGGCTCAGTCGGTTAAACGTCTGCCTTCGGCTCAGGTCATGGTCCCAGGGTCCTGGGATCGAGCCCCGCATCGGGCTCCCTGCTCTGCAGGGAGCCCGCTTCTCCCTCTCCCACTCCCTCTGCTTGTGTTCCCTCTCTCGCTGTGTCTCTCTCTGTCACATAAATAAATAAAATCTTAAAAAAAAAGTTTTTAAAAAATAAACTGATACAAATTGTTATTAAAAATGGTGGGTATTTTTGTGACATATTATCCTGATATGCATATAGCAAATTATACAGTGTGATGTCTTTTGTATTTAAAAGGCTGGAAGCTAGCCAACACAGGCTACAAAACAACTCCCCCACATGCAATTCAGTGTTCATGGGCTAGCTAATTAACTTCTCTGTCAGTGTCCACAGGTAAAAATATGGATAATACAACCAGTATCAAAGTTGCTATGAAGATAAAATGAGATCATTACTATGAAAGGCCTTTGAAAATTTAAGAGAACCCCGTGATTTCTCCCACCTGTGTACAACAGACTTTGAATATAACTAACAAATAGCAAATACAGCACCACTTACACTTCTTGTGCACAAAAAAAAAAAATGAAGTAGGATCCCTAATTTATACAATATAGAAATATTAACTTAATCATAGACTTTAATGTTAGAACTAAAACTATAAAATTATTAAAAGAAAACAAAGGGGGGGATCTTCATGACCTTGGAATAAACAATGATTTTTTATATATAATACTAAAAGTGCAAAAGGCACAAGAATAAATAAATTGGATTTCATCAAAAGTAAAAACTTTTGTGTTTCAAAGGACACCATCAAGGATGTTAAAGACAATGTACATAATGACAAAAAATATTTTCAAGTCATGTATCTGATAAGAATATATAAAGAACTCTTAAACTCAATAATACAAATAACCCAATTGAAAAATTATCAAATATTTAAATAGACACTTCTCCAAGAAAGATACACAAATGGCCAATAACCACATGAGACAATACTGAACATCACTAGTCATCAGGAAAATATAAAGGAAAACTACAATGAGAAACGATCTCACATATACTAGGAAGGCTAAAATTAAAAAGAGAATAGTAATAATTGGAACTCTCATACATTGCTTGAAGAATTTGGAAAACAGTCTGATAGATTCTCAAATTGTTAAACACACAGTTACCACATGACCCAGCAATTCTACTCCTAGGTATATACCCCCGAGAACTGAAAACCTATGTTCACACAAAAACTTGTGAAAGAATGTTCAAAGTAGTATTAGTCTTAATATTGAAAAAGGAAAAACAGCCCATATGTCCATCAACTGATGAATGGATAAACAAAATGTGGAATATCCACACAATGGAATATTATTTAGCCATAAAAACACAAAGTACTGATGTATGCAACAACACGGATGAACCTTAAAAATGTTTCCAAAGAGCCCCAGGATTAAGTTGCGTTTGATCAGCCTGGATCAACTGCATATCCTGGACCAGTCACTATTACCAGATGATCTTATGCTCTATTTGGTTATGACAGGATCAGGTTAAGCTCCTGTGTGATCAGAGTTGTTTCCAAGTGCCCCTAAACCACATATAAATGTACTGGGGGCAAGGGGATGCCCCCAAGAAAATTCTGTTACTAGAAAGAGGGAATAGATAACGGTAAGGGGGGAAAAAACCCCAAAATGTTGATTACAACCTAGCACTATCTGAAACACATCTGATTCTCAACACCACAGTGTGAGAAGAGGAATAGTGATAAACTTCAGTGAGCCTAGATGAGTACTTTTATTACACGAAATGGAAGCCAACCCTCACGAAGAATGAATAAATGCTATGCTAAAAGAGTAGATGAAATTAAAACAGAACCACAAACAAAATATCTAAAATATCTGTAAGAACATTAGAGTGATTTGCATTATATGTATGCTAACAAGAACTAACAGATCAAAGCCAGTGGTTTGAAGTTAGGAAGAGACAGATTTGGATACAACATAAAGAAATCTTTTTTTATGAATTTTCCATGAGGTTCCCCTCAGTGAAAATATCCTGATTTTTCTGGAGATACTGGGAATTTTATTTTTTATGAAAAATGCTAAAATACTGGTGATTAAACTTTTTGATCACTGTGAAGAAGTTTTCAGTCTTATGTTTAAATTATCACATGTAAATCAGGAGAACAAAGAGGTTATTTTATGTGCTAATTTACTGAATTAGTACATCAATGTAAATCAGTTGTAAGTGCTCTTGGACCTGCTAAAATCTACATGCACAGGTTAGCTTTTTCATTGGCTTCCATGAGAAGATCAGTTATACCTGTTCTATAATGAAGAGTTAGAGAGAAGTACAATTACATCTCCATAGAATTTCACTGGAAGCTCTCTAGTAGATGTGATTCTTTTCCTGGCCCCAGGTCTTTGGATCAATCTTCACAATCCTCATCAGCCTCTTTTCTCCTCCTTCTTTTTTTTCAAGTTTTTATTTAAATTCCAGTTAGTTAACATACAGTGTAATTATTAGTTTCAGGCTTGAACTTAGTGCTCATCACAACAAGTGTGCCCTCCTTAATACCCATCACCCATTTAGCCCATCCCTCACTCCCTCCCATCCTACAACCTTCAGGTTATTCTATTTAGTTAAGAGTCTGTTTTCTGGTTTGCCTCTTTTTTTCCCCAATGTCCATCTGTTTTGTTTCTTAAATTCCACATATGAGTGAAATCATATGGTATTTGTCTTTCTCTGACTGACTTATTTTATTTAGCATAATACTCTCTGGTTCCATCCACATCATTGTAAATGGCAAGACTTCATTCTTTTTGATGGCTGAGCAATATTCCATCATATATATGATATATATGATATATATATATATATATAACTTCTTCTTTCTCCATTCATCAGTTGATGGACATTTGGGCTTTTTTCATAATTTGATAATGCTGCTATAAATATAAGTGTGTGTGTATCCCTTTGAATCTGTATTTTTATATCCTTTGGGTAAATACCTAGTAGTACAATTGCTGGATTATAGGTTAGTTCTATTTTTAACTTTCTGAGGAACCTCCATACTGTTCTCTAGAGTGGCTGCACCAGCTCGCATTCCCACCAATAGAGTAAGAGGATTTCCCTTTCTCTGCATCCCTGCCATCTGTTGTTTCCTGTGTTGTTAATTGTAGCCATTCTGATAGGTGTGAGGTGATATCTCACTGTAGTTTTGATTTGTATTTCCTTGATGATGAATGATGTTGAGCATCTTTTCATGTAGCCATCTGTATGTCTTCTTTGGAAAAATGTCTGTTCATTTCTTTTGCCCATTTTTTAGCTAAATTATTTGCTTTTTGGGTGTTGAGTTTTAGAAGTTCTTTATTTTTTTTCCCTCCTTCTTGCTCCTTTATTACAGTAAGTTCCTCTGCATAAAGTGTGGGAGCTAACCTGCAGCTTCTGGCAAGTCCTATAAAGCTCATCTCTCTTTACAATGGAATTCCTACCACTACTAGGAAAATAACATTTTCTCTATTATCACTGTAGCATGGGAAAAAATGATCATTTTGTTTATTATCTTGGGAGACCCAGAATAAAAGACCCTAAAAACCCTTAACTACCCTTTCAAAGGTTTCTTTGCCATCAACCCTTTAATCAATTTATATTTACTGCATTAATTTCCTAGCCATACACACACACTTGCAACTTTCTAAATTCTATTAATGTTATTAATTGAACTTACTAAATTTTAACTCATTTGTAGGATAATTAAAGAAATCAAATATTCTAGGACAGAAAACCAAGTTGTCAGTTCTCAATACTTATTATTTCTGAATACTCAATTATATTTGACATTTGGACCATTTCATCTTCTTGAAAATTTCCACTTATCTTCCATGATATTCTATTGCAATGGTTCTCAAAATGTGATCTCCAGAATAGCATATCAGCATTACCTGAAAACTTGTTTGATAGTCACAGTATCTGGCCTCATCAAAACCTACTAAATCAGAAACTTTGGTGGGGACCCAACAATGTATGGTCTAACAAGACCTCCAGGTGATTATGATGTAGTATATAGATTTTGGTTTGAAAAATGAACAATGTCCCTGACTCTTCCTCTTTCTTCTCCTTCCATTCCTTAATCAAGGGAAATCTTCCTGACTTCTTGAATAAAGCCCAAAACATGCATCCTGTTGACAGAGTTACTTGTATGCTAATTCCATAAAAGAGAGAGAGAGAGAGATTGAGAAAACACATCTACCAGTCTGTAAACCACTTTAATTATTTTCAGTAAAATCCATTTACACCCCAATGCTTTACTGAGGTTGATTATATATTTTAAATAATTGGTATATTATTTCCTAAACTCCTGCCTTCACTGTCCAGATACAGGAACTTGGTGAAATGTTACCTACCCAACATTGCCAAGATAGGAGAATTACGTTGATTCTTAAATTATTTTTGCATCAACACTATATTTTTGGGAGGGCTAGGTTTTATTTTATCAATAAACTACATTTTTTTTCAGACTTTTCTTTTGTTGTTACCAGAGTTGAACTAAATTCATCACACTTCACATAAGATCTCAGAAAGTTCCATTAGGAGTTCTGCGGATTTGATTCACTTGCCAGAAAAAGGAAAGGAAGTAATAAAGTGAAACTTTGAAATAAGATTTGGATTTATGAAAGAAACTAGTTTTGAGAAGGTCATAAAAATCTCCTTCGTTCAGTAGAAGACTGAAACACAAATGAGAAAATAAATGACATCAGTCTCCTGGTTAAAATATAACTCTTGATGGCATTCATGACTGACACTTTTCTGTCTTCTGTGCTCCCACACATTTAAAATTTTCCCTGGCTTCTTCTCTAATTTCCTAACAACATTTGTGTTTAAAGACTATTTGAAATAGTTACATCATTTATAATGGTTCTTTGAGTCTGCCTCCCAGCACTGTAAGGGACATCAACTTTAAGTTGCAGCATAGCAGCAAACTCTCTAAAATGAGATTTATTTATTTAATTTATTCCATTTTTGAATATTTTATTTCCTTAGAAAATTATGAAATTTTCATAAGCAAAATGTATATAAATGTTAAAGCAAAATGTTTTAAAAATAATTAGAATGTTCAGAATGCTCTGTTCATGAAAACCTACTATAAGGAAAATATCCAGAAAATTGCAAGTTTGTTTATAAAAAATCAAACAAAAATTAAAAAAAAATAGGGAGTATTAGATAACTACTTTGACACTGCAGTAGGAGACAATGCATTAGGAGAAAATGCAAAAGGAAAGCATATCTCTTTCACCCATCTCTCAGTGGGAGTCAGAGCACTCTTAGCTCTAAGGCAAGCAACATGATTACAGTAGCATGGTGCAGGGGTTCCTTTAAGACAAGAGCTAGTGGGAAGAGGATGCTAGGATTGTTCGGTTTAAAGATTTTATTTATTTATTTGAGAGAGAGAGAACAAGGAGTGGGAAGGGGCAGAGAGAGAGAGAGACCGAGAGAGAGAGAGAGAGAAGCAGACTCCTTGCTGAGCAGGAAGCCCAATGTAGGGCTCGATACCAGGACCTGGAGATCATGACCTGAGCCAAAGGCAGACGCTTAACCAACTGAGCCACCCAGGCATCCCTCCATGATCTCCAGGCATCCCGATTGTTCTGTTTAATAAGAAAAACTTTATGGGTGTTGTTAACTGTAGGTTTTTTATAAATACTCATTATCAGACTGAGGGAGTTCTCTTGAATTCCAGGCTTGCTGACAGTTTTGTTATTGTATTATTTTTTACATAACAGTCCATAACAGGTGTGAATTTTTCAAGTTTTTTTGGGGCAGTTATTGAGATAATTACATAATTTGTCAATTATTCTAATTTGATGTATTACATTTATTAATTTTCTATAACCAAACCAAACTTAAATTTCTGGGATAACACAGCTTACTTATTTTTTCATTATTGTTGATTTTGATTTGCTAGTATTTTAAGACATTTTGTATGTATATTCAAGAGGGATAGTGTTTTCTAACTTTTGCCTTGTATTACTTTTCATGTTTTGATATATGAATTATGCTGGCCTATCTTAGTCTGTTCAGGCTCCTATAACAAAATGCCACAGACTAGATTACTTATAAGCAACAAAAATGTATTTCTCACAATTCTGGAGGTTATAAATCCAAGATCAGGTGACAACATGGTCAAATGAGGGCACTCATACAGGCTGCCACAGTGTGAACTCTCATTGTGTCCTCACATGGTTAAAGGGACTAGGGAGCTCTGTGGGGACTCTTTTTTTTTTTTTTTTAAAGATTTTATTTATTTATTTGAGAGAGAGAGAATGAGAGACAGAGAGCACGAGAGGGAAGAGGGCAGAGGGAGAAGCAGACCCCCTGCTCAGCAGGGAGCCCAATGCGGGACTCGATCCCGGGACTCCAGGATCATGACCTGAGCCGAAGGCAGTCGTCCAACCAGCTGAGCCACCCAGGCGCCCTGTGGGGACTCTTTTCTAAGAGCACTAATTCCACTTGTGAGGGCTCCACCCTCATGACGTAAGTACCTTCCAAAGGCCCCACCTCCTAATATTATTCCCTGTGGTTTAGGATTTTAACATATGAATTTTGTGGGAACACAAATAGCCTCATAAAATGACTTTCCCATTTTTACATTTGTTTGATATTTAGCAATTTGTTCTTTGTTCTTACTTTTCTACCTCCTGGTGAGTGAATTGTAAAGATTAAAGTATTTGATTTTATCTCCCATATTGATATCTCAGATATGTCTCTTTTTGCTGTTTTTAGTGATATCCATAGATATTGCCATATGCATTTTTAAAAAAAAATTATTTGTTTTAATTCCAGTATAATTAACATACAGGGTTATATTAGTTTTAGGTGTATAATATAGTGACTCAACAAGTCTATACATTACTCAGTGCTCATCATGATAAGTGTACTCTTTAATTCCTATCACCTATTTAACCCATCCCTTCCCCTACCTCCCTTCTGGTAACCATCACTTTGTTCTCTATACTTAAGACTCTGTTTCTTGGTTTTACTTTTTTTTTTTCTTTGCTCATTTGTTTCTTAAATTCCACATATGAGTGAAATACGGTATTTCTCTCTCTCTGACTTATTTCACTTACCGTTATACTCTCTAGCTCCATCAATGTCACTGGAAATGGCTAGATTCCATTCTTCTTATGGCTAAATATATTCCATTGCATACACACACACACACACACACACACACACACACACACACACCATACATACCCATCCATTCTTCTCTACCCATTCATCTATCAATGAACACTTGAGTTGCTTCCATAATTTGGCTATTGTACAAAATGATGCAATAAGTATAGGGGTGCATATATCCCTTCCAATTAGGGTTTTGGATTCTTGGTTAAATACCCAGTAGTACCATTACTGGATCATAGGGTATTCTATTTTAACTGTTTAAGGGACCTCCATACTGTCTTCCAAAGTGGCTGCACCAGTTTGTGTTTCCATCAACAGTGCAAGAGGGTTCCTTTTTCTCCACATCCTCACCTATACTTGCTGTTTCTTGTGTTTTTTATTTTAGCCATTTTGACAGTTGTGAGGTACTATCTCATTGTGGTTTTGACTTGCATTTCCATGGTGATTAGTGGTGATGCTGATCATCTTTTCATGTGTCTGTGGGCCATCTGTATGTCTTCCTTGGAGATTTCTGTTCATATCTTCTTCCCATTTTTACTTGGATTATTTGGCTTTTTTGTGTGTGTTGTGTTGTATAAGCTCTTTATATATTTTGGATACCAACCTCCTGTTAGTATGTGCATTTTTTTATAACAACACTGTAGCTTCAAACAATATGCTACTTCATCCACAGTATAAAAAAACTTACTCAAGCTTTTATGTTCATATTATTTTATTAGTTTTTTAATGTATGCCATACATGCTACATTATGTTAATGTGATCGCTTTAATCACTTACTAATCTTTGAAAGAAACTAAGAAAAACAACTATGTTTGCAGAGTACCAGTTATTTCCCATTTCCTGTGCTCTTCATTCATTCTTACATACCTAGAATTTCATAATTTTACTTCAGCAAGAAGTTCTTTCCACATTTCTTATAGTAAAGATCTATTAAGGACAAAATCACTCATCTTTTGTCTGTCTGAGAATGATTTTGTGAAGGTTAACTAGAGTTAGAATTCTACTTTGAGAGTTATGTTTTCTCTTTTAGTATTTAAAACATATTCAAATATTATTCATTACTTCTGGTGTGAAGTCAATCTTTTTTAGTGTTATTTTTCTCCTATATATAAGGTTTTTTTTCCTCCAATTTCTCCTTTAAAGAATATGATTTTATCTTTAACTTATAGCAGTTTAGCTGTAATGCATGTGTGTGTGTTTGCATGTATGAGTGAGCCTATATATTTTGTATTTATCTGTTTATACTCCTTGGGGCATTCACTGAACTTCTTTGAGCTCTGGGTTGATTTTTTAAATCAGTTTTGCAAAGTTTCTTTTGGTCACTATCTCTAAATATTTCTTCTTTCCCGTTGTCTTACTTTTGTCCTTTTGAGACTCCAAGTACATATATAGTAGACTGCTTGATATTTTCTCATACCCTTGATACTACTCTATTTCTTCTTCCCCTTTTATATTTTTATTTCTGTTTGTATATTGTCTCTTCAATGATCCTTTCCTTTTTGTATCAAGTCTTAGGTTAAGTTCATTCAATGAATCCTTTATTTCTGATGTGTGGTGTGTGTGTGTGTTTGTGTGTATAATTTATAGCATTTCTATTTTGTTCTTTATGTAGTTCCCATATCTCTACTAAAAGTCCCATATCTTTATTCTTCCTACCTTTCCCACAAAATTCTTTTTCATTTTTATTACAGTCATTTTAAATTTGGTGTGATGATCCAAACATCTAGAGAATCTTAGCATCTGTTTATAATGATCACTGCTGCTCTCAACCATTGTCCACATTTTCCTGATTTTTTGTATGTTCATTATAATTTATTAAATGCTGTTTTTATTGCATTACAAGTAAATAAATAAACAATATTTACCCCAATAAAGGGTCATTTTCTTTCTTATATAGAATTTATTGGCAGTTTACTTAATCCTGGGTTTACTTAACCTTTAGCTAGAATCAGTTCACAATGGCTTTAAATATTTTGAAGATGAGCTCATAACTTTTTCTTTAGCAGAGTCTGGGATCTAAGCTCTGGTGAAATTCTGAAGATCTGCTTATGCTTCCAAGTTGAGCTGTAAGCTTTCAGAAGTGGGATATCACTCCTTGATTTCTAGCCTTGCTACAAGTATTTGTGATGGTTGTAGAGTCTTCTTTGCTCTTTATATCACTCCCTGATTTCTGGGCCTCCAGACACTGTTTAGCCTTACTTCCCTGTTTCAAGTTTTCTGATTGTGGCTCTTCCCCTGTCTTCCTTAGGTGAAAGTACAGATTACCTGGGAGAAGAATTCTCTCAGTTCCACTCCACCCTTAGCCTAAAAGCCTTTTACAGGGTTTATTTCAGCTCTTCTTTGTACTCTGATTTTAGATGAAGAGTCACAAGCAAAATTTGTGTGTGTGCATAATCTTGCTCTCTGGCAAGATATTTGTTTTTAATTTAATTTGTTTACTGATACATGGGTTGCATAATAAAGGTAATACAAATGAAATGAAGTCCTGTAGCTTCGAGTAGCAAAATATTTTTACCATCTTTTGGGCCAAATTAATTACAAGGAATAACACAACTCTAAAAAGGCTTTAAAGATGGTAACTAGTGTTCCTTACATGACTAGTAAATGTTTTGTAACTAGATATTGAAGAAAATACACAAGATGTTGAGGAAAATGCATACTTTAAAAATCTTTTTAAGAGATATGTTCAGTAAGATATTACTTGAAGAGAAAATTAGATACTTTTTAAAACCCTGATGCTTCATTATCCCTTCATCTTTTTTTTTTAAGATTTATTTATTTATTTATTTGACAGAGAGAGACACAGCAAGAGAAGGAATACAAGCAGGGGGAGTGGAAGAGGGAGAAGCAGGCTTCCCTCTTGAGCAGGGGCCCAATGCAGGGCTTGATCCCAGGACCCTGGGATCATGACCTGAGCCGAAGGCATACGCCCAACGACTGAGCCACCCAGGTGCCCCATTATCCCTTATTCTTAATATTTAATTTGTTTTCTCACTACAACTTAAACTTGAAGCTATTCAGGCAGCTAACAGATTCTTTTGTATAACTATGAACATTACTATTACTTAAGAATTATCATTTCAGCAATGCTAAAATTCAGTATGTATTTAATCAACAGGCAATTGAGAAGGATAGTTAAAACTCTTAAATTTAGGAGAAAAACATAACTGTTGTAGACATTTCCTTAGATACTGGGTTATTTGGAAATCTTCTATTTGGGAAATAATCATTCAGACATTTACGAAAAACATATACATGCTTTTTAAGTGATCTCAGGGCTAAAACCATGGGTAACCATTATAATGATCTTTATTTGGAAGATAGCATGCTGGGTGTAACCATTACTCTAGATAGATGGTAAAAGCTTGTGTAATTATTATTTGTCTTAATAGTTCTTAAGGAGGCACAATCTGTTGAGATCAGACCACCAAACCCTGACTGACAGATCTTTGATTATTTCAGTAAATGGACATGAGAATTTCATGTTTCTTGTAGTGCATCTTAGTATCTTTGTAAAGGAAAAAAATGGGGAAAATGTCCTGATTTTATTTCCTTTCAGAATTTCTCAGAAGTATCTATTCATATTTCCCGTTAACGACATTTAAAGAACACAAGAGAGATTTTAGGATAAGATCAGTTTCAATTCTGTGAATGAGGAGTGTCAATGCTACCACAAAGACATAAAAAACTGCTGCTAGGCTACAGGCACAATATTCATACTACTCTGAATCTAAAATGATCCTATATTATGTAGAAATTATATTACTGTCATTGAAGTTGCCTTTACAATTAATATCTATTAAACAAGGATGTGTTTTGTTTTGTTTTGTTTTGGAGCTTAATGCAGTCTGAGGTTTGTTGAAAAAAATGTCCAAATATTTTAGTAGATTATAGCTCACATTTTTCATCATACTATTTACATGATAATTCAGTAGTTTTTTTTTTTTTAAAGATTTTATTTACTTATTTGACAGAGACACAGCAAAAGAAGGAACACAAGCAAAGGGAGTGAGAGTGAAGAAGCAGGCTTCCCTCTGAGCAGGGAGGCTGATGCAGGGCTGGATCCCAGGACCCTGGGATCACGACCTGAGCCGAAGGCAGACGTTTAACGACTGAGCCACCCAGGCACCCCAATTCAGTAGTATTTTTATGATGAAAATAGTTTTCTCAGATAAAATGAAAAGACCTGATGAGAGCCTCAGAGATAGCTATACATGTTTAAAAGCAAATAACTATACTTTAAGAAATCAGTATCTCATGTAATTCTCAGCAAGAAGACAAGATATCTCTTAGATTATATCTATACAGAGATTGTTTCACCTATTTTATTCAAGTTGAATGGCAGTCTTAGTTGCATAACTAATTAGTTCAAATTAAACAACTAATTGGTTAGAATAGGAGTTGTCTAAATTGACTAATTAATTGAATACTGAAATAAGAAGAATTAATCCTCATGTGGCTTATATGTATTTAATGCATTTAATTCTGGCCAACTCTTTTGCTTACCTTAAAATAAATTTTAGGTTTATGTTCTAATGAAACAACAACATATTTCAGGCTGCTTTAACAAAATACTACAGACCAGGTGGCTTAAACAACAAAAATTTATTTCTCACAATTCTGGAGTCTGAGACGTCCAAAATCAAGACGCCAGCATGGTTAGGTTCTGTGAAACCTAGTTTCCAGATAGCTATCTTATTGCTGTACCCATACATGGCAAAGGGAGACATTTCTGTCATGTCTCTTATAAAGGCACTAATCCCATTCATGAAGGCTCTATCCTCATAACCTAATTACCTCCCAAAGGCCCCACCTCCAAATACAATCACCTTGGGAATTAGGCTTCAACATATGAATTCTGAGGAGACACATTCAGTCTATAGCAAATAATGTTCTTTTAACTGACAGATATTACATTGCCAAGGCAAGTATACACCGGTACCTATGAAATACAATCAAGTATTCTTTACACAGCATTGAAGTGGCTTTAATAAATATCAAGATGTTGATCTTGATATATACTGTGTTATATTCCTTTTTAATTTTGGTTTATCCCAATAACTACATTTAATAGAACATGTTACCAGAAGGTAAAAAATAAAAAGATAAGCAATTAGGAGAAATTCCATGGTAGAATAATATTCAGGTGTAGAAAAACTGAAAATAAGAGATGAAAATTTTACAAACAGTATGGAATTGCAGAAAAAATGATTTTGGAGCAAGGGTAATACGAAATAACATGTTGCTGATTATCATTGAGTTGTATATGACACATTTAGAGTGCAAACTTTGTACAAAAATTGAAGTAAATCAACTAATTTCCAAAACTTCAAAATATATTGTTATAAAGTATGTAATAAAATCAATTAAGTTAAACACAACCACCTCTGTGGATAAGATAATGAGTAATATCATAAACATAAGTTTTCCACAAAAACTTCCCCTTTTTGTTTGTATATACCTTTTAATGGATATTGTAAGGCTATAATGTCATTTTTTAGAGATTTGTTAGACTATCATTTTCTCACAATATACCTCTCCCTCCCCTGCCATAATTCATTGTAGGCAGGGCCCTTACCCACCCCAGATGTTATGCTTGACCATGTCTGTGCTTGTAGGCAGAAATAAGAGGAAAAAAAAAAAAAGAAAGAAAAGAAAAGAGAAGAGAGGAAAAGAAATAATAGCATGCCAGTTCTGAACCAAGGTCTTAAGAAGCTTTGTGCGTTCCTTCTCTGTTCTCTTGAGTCTTTGACTATAAGCAAGAAAAAGACATGTTCCAGGAGCCATTTCTCCTTTAGTCCAAGGCCCAGAATGAAGAAAATAGAGTACTGCCTAAATCTAAAGCCTGAAGTTAGTCCAAGTTTCTCTGAACACAGCATCAAAATCTGCCCAAACCGAAGCTGATACACAAATCCATGCATAAAAAAATAAATACGAACTTTCTTAAGCTATCAGTCAATATTTTAGGGTCTTTTATTATGCAGTATTATCAAAGCACAATCATGGAGGACTGAGAGACCAGGGCATACTTTGAGCAATGCAAGTGCTAAGTCAAACTTGCTGATATTGAGGAAATACAAGTTGGGATGTAATGAGATTAAGCAGGAGAAATGGATTTAGACACCAGGTTCAGTACTTCATAATTTATCCTAAA
Source organism: Leptonychotes weddellii (assembly GCF_054177405.1). NCBI lineage: Eukaryota > Metazoa > Chordata > Mammalia > Carnivora > Phocidae > Leptonychotes > Leptonychotes weddellii. Next base: position 23,054,234 of record NC_138380.1, read on the forward strand.
ATCAAAGTGATCCACTGAAAGATTTTATTTACCTAGGTAAAATAATCACATTTTAAAAAATTTAGAAAGATTCCTTCCTTAAATTTGTAGCAAATGCTGATGTAATGATTTCTCCATAAAATATGTTACAATTTTTTTATTCCATGGTTGGAATGGCAGGAAAATCAATTACACAAATGTTAAGAAAGCTTTATTACAAAAAGAGAGGTGAGCTCTGCCCCTGGCATTTTCCTTGGGGATACCTGGTAGGATAAAGCTGGGGTTTTAACAGGTATCTGGCTTAGAGTACAAGAGACACACCTTGAATACTGCCAGTACTTTAGGGTCGTATTAGAGAGACACTCCACTTCTACCCCTCATGAACTTAGAACCCCGAAGGACAAAACTTTGCAGAGAAAAATCACCCTAAACAGAGTTAGAATATATGCCTTTCTCAAATTCTACTTACAGCAGAACAGACAAAATAAAATAAGCATCCCTTAAGAATACCTAATCTTGTGCCCATATGAACCCGAATCTGGTCCATGAATTCATATTACCCGTGTGGTTCAAAGCACACTAGTTAATATTTTATTTTAGTGTAGCTCCAAATTAGTAGTGCTCCTAGGTGCCTGATAGAAACAAATATACTGAAAAAATGATCTTCAAATGACAACCTCCAGGAACTCCTACCAATTAAAAATTAAACAATATGAGGACATAATATTTAAAAAATCATTAAACACATTAATGAGCCAGAATGCTAAAACACAACAGTAATGGTAATTACTAGTTACAGAATATTAGTTACTTTACAATATTCTTAATATATAAAGGAGGTATTGAAATTATAATGAAAAATAATGATTTATAAAAATTGAACAAGAAGATTTTTTTGCTGACAAAATATCTAAGATTTTAATATATAATAACCAAAATTAGAAACTCAATATGGGGAAAGAGGTAACAGATTTGACATTGCTGAATAGTGAATTACTGAATAAAAAGATGTTTCCAAAAAAAATGTCAGGATTAAAGCATGTCATTATTGAGTAAAGTGAAAATATATATAGTATATATTATATTATATATAATAATCTGTTCTCTCTGCCTGACTCATTCATTACTCTTCTGTCCTCAGACTGGGCCTTACAGCATTGGTTCTCCTGGTTCTCAAGACTTCAGACTTGGCATGGAACTTAGACCACTGGCTTTCTTGGTTCTCCAGCTTGCCAACAGCAGACTGTGGGATCTCTCAGACTCCGTAACAACATGAGCCAATTCCTTATAATAAATACCTTTGTGTATGTGTGTGTGTGTATGTATGTATACATGTATATATGTATTATATACATACATATAATATGTATATGCATATATAACCTATTGGTTTTGTTTCCCTAGAAAACCCAAATAATGTAGTAGAAGGAAAAAAGAGAGCGAGAGAAACAGGGAGAAAGGGAGAGAGACAGATAAATCAGATCAAATTGTTAATTATTCTTCACATTTTTATAATATTAACAAATTTCTCTCTTACTAAGTCATCTCAAGAGAGGCTGGATTTGTTAGAGCCTCCCACAGTGACTATTGCTACTTTCTGATATGTCAATTTCCTCTTTTTTGGGGAATCTTTTGAGTCATAATATCTAAAAAAGAAATGAGACCAAATCATACATGTATAGCCCAATAAATTTTCCTAAACTGAACACATCTGTGTACTGAGCACTCTGATCAATAAATGGCATTATTTATTAGCACACAAAAAACTCTTCTCATACTCATTTCAAACCATTTAACTCCTACCTCTTCAAGGTACACACTATCTGCCTTTGGTCACCAAAGATGGGTTTTTGTCTGTTTTTGAACATTCTATAAATAAAATAATAAGGTATATACTTATCTGTGTCTGGCCTCTTTTGCTTAACACTATGTGTATGAAGTTCATATAATTTGCTATACGTAGTTTCAGTTGTTCCCCTTCTTTTTTGTAGTTTCAAGTTTTTATTTAAATTCTAGTTAGTTAACATACAGTGTAATATTAGTTTCAGGAGTAGAACTTGGTGATTCATCACTTACATACAACACCCAGTGCTCATCACAACAAGCACCCCCCTTAATACCCATCACCCATTTAACCTAACCCCCACCCACCTCCCCTCCAGCTACCCTCAGTTTGTTCTCTATAGTTAAGAGTCTCTTATGGTTTGTCCCTCTTTTTTTCCTCCTATGTTCATTTGTTTTGTTTCTTAAATTCCACATATGAGTGAAGTCATATGGTATTTGTCTTTCTCTGACTTATTCCACTTTGCATGATAGTCTCTAGCTCCATCTACATCATTGCAAATGGCAAGATTACATTCTTTTTTACGGCTGAGTAATATTCCATTGTATAAACATACCACCTCTTTATCCATTCATCAGTGAATAGACCTGCGGGCTCTTTCCATTATTTGACTATTGTTGATAATGATGCTATAGATATTGGGATTAATGTATCCCTTGAAATCAGTATTTTTGTATCCTCTGGGTAAATACCTAGTAGTGCAATTGCTGGTTCACAGGGTAGTGTTATTTTTAACTTTTTAAGGGACCTCCATACTGTTTTCCAGAGTGGTTGCACCAGCTTGCGTTCCCACCAACAGTGTAAGAGGGTTCCCCTGCTCTGCATCCTCACCAACATCTGTTGTTTCCTGTGTTGTTAATTTTAGCCATTCTGACAGATGTGAGGTGATATCTCATTGTAGTTTTGATTTGTATTTCCCTGATGACGAGTGACGTTGGGCATCTTTTCATGTGTCTGTTAGCCATCTATATGTTTTCTTTGGAAAAATGTCTATTTATGTCCGGCCAATTTTTTAACTAGGTTATTTGGTTTTTTTAGGTATTAAGTTTGATTAAGTTCTTTATAGATTTTGGATAATAACCCTTTATCAGACATGTCTTTTGCAAATATCTTTTCCCATTCCGAAGCTTGCCTTTTAGTTTTGTTGATTGTTTACTTTGCTGTGCAGAAGCTTTTTATCTTGATGAAGTCCCAATAGTTCATTTTTGCTTTTGTTTCTTACCCCAGGATTCAGATCTAGTAAGAAGCGGCTAATGTCAAAGAGGTTGCTACCTGTGTTCTCCTTCGGGATTTTGATGGTTTCCTGTCTCACATTTAGGTCTTTCATCCTTTTGAATTGAAGTTTGTGTATGGGGTAAGAATGTGGTCCAGTTTCATTCTCTCGCATGTTGCTGTCCAGTTTTCCCATACCATTTGTTGAAGAGACTGTCTTTTTTTCCATTGGATATTCTTTCCTGCTTTGTTGAAGATTAGCTGACCATATAGTTGTGGGTCCATTTCAGGGTTTTCTATTCTGTTCCATTGGTCTATGTGTCTATTTCTGTGCCAGTACCATACCATCTTAATGACTACAGCTTCGTAATACAGCTTAACGTCCAGAACTGTGATGCTCCAGCTTTGCTTTTCTTTTTCAAGATTACTTTCGCTATTTGGGGTCTTTGTGGTTCCATACAAACTTTAGGATTGTTTGTTCTAGCTCTGTGAAAAATGCTGATGGTATTTTGATAGGGTTTGCATTGAATGTGTAGATAGATTGTTTTCAGTAGTATAGACATTTTAACAATATTTGTTTTTCCAATCCATGTGCATGGCATGTTTTTCCATTTCTTTGTGTTGTCACCTCAATTTCTTTTGTAAGTGTATTATACTCTTCAGAGTACAGATCTTTTACCTCTTCTGTTAGGTTTATTCTTAGGCATCTTATGGCTTTTGGTGAAATTGTAAATGGGATTGATTCCTTGATTTCTCTTTCGGTTGCTTCATTATTGGTGTATAGAAATGAGACAGATTTATGTATGCTGATTTTGTATCCTGAAACTTTACTGAACTTGTCTATCAGTTCTAGCAATTTTTTGGTGGAGTCTTTTGGGTTTTCTATATAGAGTATCAGGTTGTCTGTAAACAGTGAAAGTTTGACTACTTCCTTGCCGATTTGGATGCCTTTTATTTCTTTTTGTTGTCTGACCACTGAAGCTAGGACTTTCAGTACTATGTTAAATAACAGTGGTGAGAGGAATATCCTGTTTTGTTCTTGACCACAGAAGAAAAGCTCTCAGTTTTTCCCCACTGAGGATGGTATTAGCTGTGGGTCTTTTGTATATGGCCTTTCTGATATTGAGGTATGTTCCCTCTAACCCTACTTTGTTGAGGGTTTTTCAATCGGAAGACTGACAGAACAAACTGCACAACTAGAGGGAGAGGAGAGGCCACATCGTGGAAGGTAGGAGGTGTCGAAACGTGGTTTCGGGGAGAAATGTATCCCAGGTGCTGGGGAAGGGAGAGAGCCCTGGTCATGGAGAGAGGTGGAATAGAGAGAGAGAGAAAGATCCCATGAGAGAGGAATGCACTGGGGATTGCACAAAGAAAACATTTCCCCAAAACCACTGACTGGGAAAAAGAGAGGGGCTGATTTTTGGGAATTTTTATGAACAGCAGGGCTCAAACACTGGAGTTCTAGAAGTCTGTAGCATGGCTGGTGTAGAGCCCTGAGGGCACTGCAGTGCCCCTGTGGAGAAGGAGGGCAGACATCCCAGAAGGCAGACAGTGCTATCTGAGGATCCCCTGGGATGCACTTGGGAGAGACAGTTCCCCCTACTTGAAGCACATCTGGGAGAGGTGGCATTGCCTCACTGGGGACAAAAGAGCCGGGGATACCATTTCTCTCCCCTATCCCCCAGCACAGGTGCAGAGAAACTGGCTGAGGGTGGCTAACCTGGACACTGGCTCTTTGCTGTGCTTTACTCCAAACTCCACATCCATGTGCTTTGGTGCGATTGCCCTCCTGGGACAAACCTACACCAGTCCCAGCGAGGCAAGACCCTCCCCCAGAGGAACAGCATGGGTCTTTGCCATGCCAGGTCCCTAATGTTTGGGGTTTTAAAACTCAGCCAGCCTGCCTGGAATAGGCAGGCAGACATCCCAGACACAGACAAGATGAAGGCAGTGAGCTGAGGGATACCCGGGACACATGAAGGGAGATTGTGCTGCGAGGCAGGCAGACATCCCAGACACAGACAAGATGAAGGCAGTGAGCTGAGGGATACCTGGGACACATGAAGGGAGATTGTTCACTCTCCTGTGAGGGCTTCCAGGAGAGCTGCAGGTGTGAACTCCCCTCTCCAGGGATGAGGGAGCTAGCTGGCACCATTTTCCTCCCCCACCCATTAGAATAAACTAACTTCAGTGAGCAGCACAGCGCCAGCAGTGGCAGCCTAAACCACTTACACCAAGCCCCACCCCTCTGCGTTCTGCAGGTGCTACTTTTCTAGGGCAAGGGTGCCCGAGAACCAGAGCAGGGGACCCCTCTCCTAGAAGACCAGCATGTCTACTGGTCTACTGACAAGTATGTCACCCCCCACCCTCCATGTCTACTGACCATGAGTTCTGCAAAACTTCAGCTTCACTGGAAATAGCCTCAGGTCTCTTTTAACAAGCAGACCAGAGCACGTCTAGTTAAAACCTGCCACACTCTGGCCAAGGTCCAAACGCTCCCCACTGCAGGCAAGGAGAAACCCACCAAAATCAACAAAAGCAGGCCAACACCAAGACATATTGTAGCAACAGAAAACACAGATAAGGCATGAATCCTAAAAGCAGCAAGACAAAAGAAATCCCTAACTTACAAGGGAAGACAAATAAGGCTAGCAACAGATCTATCCACAGAAACTCGACAGGCGAGAAGAAAGTGGCGTGATATGTTCAACATGCTGTATAGGAAAAATATGCAGCCAAGAATACTCTACCCAGCAAAGTTGTCATTCAGAATAGAAGGAGAGAGAAAGAATTTCCTAGGCAAACAAAAACTAAAGGAGTTCATGACCACTAAGCCAGCCCTATAAGAAATATTAAAGGGAACTCTTTGAAAAGGAAAGAAAGACCAAAAGTGACGGACTAGAAAGGAACAGAGAAAACCTACAGAAACAACAACAAAACAAATAATAAAATGGCACTAAGGGGCGCCTGGGTGGCTCAGTTGGTTGGGCGGCTGCCTTCGGCTTAGGTCGTGATCCTGGAGTCCCGGGATCGAGTCCCGCATCGGGCTCCCTGCTCGGCGGGGAGTCTGCTCCTCCCTCTGACCCTCCCCCCTCTCATGTGCTCTCTCTCTCTCTCTCTCTCTCTCAAATAAATAAATAAAAATCTAAAAAAAAAAAATGGCACTAAATTCATATCTATCAGTAATTATTCTGAATGTAAATGGATTAAATGCTCCAAATAAAAGACAAAGGGTATCAGAATGGATAAAAAAAAACAAGACCCATCTAAATGCTGCCTACAAGAGATTCATTTTAGACCGAAAGACACCTGTAGATCAAAAGGGGGATGGAGGAGATGGAGAAATATTTATCATGCAAGTTGATGTCAAAAGAAAGCTGGAGTAGCAATACTTATATCAGACAAACTAGATTTTGAATCAAAGACCGTGACAAGAGATAAAGAAGGGCACTATATCATAATACGGGGTCTATCCAACAAGAAGATCTAATACACTATGAAACTTGAAGTCAACCACCAAAAAAATTTGGGAAGACCACAAATACATGGAGGTTAAAGAACATCCTACCAAAGAATGAAGGGGTCCATCAGGAAATTAGAGAAGAAATTAAAAAATACATGCAGGCAAATGAAAATGAAAACATGACAGTCCAAAATCTTTGGGATGTAGAAAAAGCTGTCATAAGAGGGAAGTATATAGCAATACAGTCTTACCTCAAGAAGCAAGAAAAATCTCAAATACGCAACCTAGCCTTACACTAAAAGAGCTAAAAAAGGAACAGCAAATAAAGCCTAAAGCCAGCAGAAGAAGGGAAATAATAAAGATCAGAGAAGAAATAAATGATATAGAAACAAACAAACAAAAACCCCAGTACAACAGATCAATGAAACCAGGAGCTGGTTCTTTGAAAGAATTAATAAAATTGACAAACCCTTAGCCAGATTTATCAAAAAGAAGAGAAAGGCCCCAAATAAAATCACAAATGAGAGAGATCACAACCAACACCACAGAAGTACATACAATTATAAGAGAATATTATGAAAAATTACATGCCAACAAATTGGGCAATCTGGAAGAAATGGATACATTCCTAGAAACATATAAACTACCAAAAGTAAAATAGGAAGAAATAGAAAACTTGAACAGACTCATAACCAGCAGAGAAATTGAATCAGTAATCAAAAATCTCCCAACAAACAGAAGTCCGGGGCCAGATGGCTTCCCAGGGGAAATCTACCAAACATTTAAAGAGGAGTTAATACCTCTTCTTCTCAAACTGTTCCCAAAAATAGAAATGGAAGGGAAACTTCCAAATTCATTCTATGAGGCCAACATTACCTTGATTTGCAAACCAGACAAGGACCCCACTAAAAATGAGAATTACAGGCCAATATCCCTGATGAACATGGATGCAAAAAATTCTCAATAAGATACTAGCAAATCAAATCCAACAGTACATTAAAAGAACCATTCACCACGATCAAGTGCGATTTATTCCTGGGTTACAATACTGGTTCATTAATCACAAATCAAAGGGATACACCACATTAATAAAAGAAAGGATAAGAACCATATGATCCTCAATAGATGCAGTTAGTTCACTTTCATTGCCATATAGTATTCCAGTGTGCAATTTCTACCATAATTCATGTATACATTTCTACTGTAGATGGACATTTGGGTTGTTTCCAGTTTTTAGCCATTTGAATAGTGCTGCTATAATCATACCTGAGTATATCTTTTGATGAACATATGCACACATTTCTGTAGCTATATTCCTAGAATTGGAATGGTATGTCATAGGACGGGCATTATTTTCAGCTTTAACCAATACCAAAAAACCACATCACATTTAGGACAGATAGCTCTGGGCAACCTTTGGTTTGGGATAGCTTTCTTCCAGTATACGCTAGCACTCTGAGGAAGAAACAGATAAATCTTCATGGAAACACCGGCATTTATTTACTTCACAGAAAACCTGAGTAAGCTTTATTATAGTATTTTTATCTCATAACAAATATCAGTCCAACAGAAGGGAGAATAATTTGGCAGAACAGTGATACATTAATCAAACTGTTGAGGAAGTATCTTTATAATGTCAAATCTTAATGTGACCCCATAAGTCAAATTAGCTCATGAATAACACAATGGAAGTAAAAGATTTACACATAGTAAAAGAAAATACATACAAGTAAAAGAATATATAAGAAAATAACATATAAACAAAAGGCAGAGAAACAAGCCTTTTATCTCCTCCCTTGGACTCCCAATTTCATGTACATTTTCTATTTGTTCAGGGATAATAATTTTCTGAACTTTTGTAGACACAGATTAAGATAAGAATTAACCAAAATGCTTACTTAAGAAAGTGCTGACAAGATCAAAGAACTCAAAGAATCAGTTAAGATATATCAATAATTTTATGGAACATGGAGTTAACTTGGATAGTGGCAGCCATCTGCCTTGAAAGTAAATTATTTATCCCTTTAGCAATTCATGCATTGCGCAAGGCAGCAACCTGAAGTATTTACATAACAAATAGAGCAGCAGTTAATAATACACAATTTAAACCACCGAACATGTTTCTAATTACTGTACAATAATTTCAGGGCCACTATATTCAAATGCAATCAGTCTTACAGGGAGTTCAAAATATTTCAGAATCTGAAATGATGATCTTACTAAAAAGGCCAGGTAACAGTAATGGCAGCATTACTTTGGTGTTAATCCTTTCAATCTACAATCAGATCTCTTGAGCTTTAAATGCCCTACTGCAGACATCTACACTCCCACAATCAAGGCAGAACAAGATAAAGTTAAGTTGAAAATCTATCAAACATTTTGGTATGTTATGTAAGACTGGAATTAACATTTACAACATCATCAGGAACATGTAATTTTGTTTTCTGAAACAATGTTTTAATCCAGAATGTTGCTAAATTATGTTTAAAAAAAGAAAACAAGCAAAAACATTACTTGTGTAAAGGCACCAAAATACTAAAATTTTATGTGGAATACTGTAACTATGACAAATCTGCTATATAATTCTAATCTTCTCTTGTTGACATAAAAAAATTAGCCACCGAGAAATCACAAAAACACCAAAGGAATATTGGAAAAGAAGCATATTATATAGCTGAAGAACTTGGAGCAGTAGGAGAATTTTCATTTATTTAAGCTTCCTGGGAAAAGTGCAGACAGTGCGGGGTCTGCGACTTCGAAGGGTATGATTGAAGGGACGGGGGCAGACAGAATTTTAGTGAGACAATTAGGCGCTGTAGTGGCAGCCTTTTCTTCTGCATCATACAGCAGTCTAAAATAAGCGAACCAATTACAGTGAGTGAAGCCACCAACAAAAAAAAAGACAAATACTGTATGATTCCATTTATATGAGCTACTTAGCACAGTCAAAACTAGAGGCCAGGAAGCAGATTGGTGGTTTCTTCTTGGCGGGGAGAGAGGGGTAAACAGTAGTTTAATAGACGTAGAGTTTCAAGATGTTTCAAGATGTTGAAACTTTCAAGTTTCAAGAGTTTTACAAGATGAGTTACAGAGAATGATGGTGGTTATGGATGCACAACATTATGAATGTGTTAGTACCACTTCACTATGCACATAAAAATAGTTAAGACGGTCGACGTTATGCTATGTGTATTTTGCCACAATGAAAAAATAGGATAAAATAAAAAATAAAAATAAAATAAAATAAATGAGCCCATGGAGAAAGCTACATTTTTCTCTGATTTCTGGCACCCACATTTCAATAACTGATTGGCTGCTGGTGAGAGCTGAGGACTGTGGGAGTTGCCTAATCCAAACACATCATGTAATTACAATATTCTTCTTAAACCACTGACTTTCTCTTATATACTTTGCATCCAATCTATCAGTATGTTCTGACAATTTTACCCCCTAAATCTTACTTCTTTCCTTCTTCATTGCCATATCATTAGTCAAAACCATCATCATTGCTTGCCTAGATTACTGTAATACCTAACTGTTCTCAAAGTTTCAGTGTTCATTCATTCATACTCATTATCCAAACAAATGCCTATTTTAAAAAATGGACTGCCACCAACATGCTTCAAATATCTTATAATTTTGCTATTATTAGGGATAAAAACCTGAGTCATTTACATAACTCATAAAATAATCATTCATGGTTTAGTTCTACAGATAGCTCCACACTTTTTTTTTAATGCTTTACTTACTAGTTTAATTACCAGTGTTCAGGATTTTCTCCTGAAGATCTTTTTTTCTCCCAAACTTTATTGAGGAATAATTGATATACATAATTACATATATTTAAAATGTACATCTTGAAGATTTGATATACATATGCACTGTAGCATGGTTATACCAAGATCAAGATAATAAACACTTCCATTACCTCACATAGTAGCTCCTTTTTTGTTGTTGTTTGACAGTGCTTAAATTCTACTCTCATCCTGTAGATAATTTATTCATATTGACAAAAATATACTGAACCCACACCATGTGTCAAGCACTCAGCTATGGCATTCTTAAAGATGAAGAAAACATGATCCTCAATATTTTAGACTTTTCATCTAGTACATGTAAACAATTACGACAACACAATGTGTTAAAGGATGAAAACAAGGACCGCAGCTATGTAAAGGTCTCCAGAGTAGCATAGAGCTATGAGATTTCCAAGGAAGGTGATAACTGACTGGGCAGTGAATGGTGAGCAGAAGCTTTTCAGGCAAAAAGGACAGAAAATGACATTCAAAGCAGAGAAATATCATATGGATGTCAAAGTGTGTGTCATCATTTTGTAATAGTCAGCTAGGAGAGTTCAGAATCTCGAACTTAATGAAACCACTGATGTGGGTTGAGAGGAATGAGACAATAGAACCAAATTGTTAAATGATTTGTCTACAAGTCACTGTTAATGCTAGGATTGTACCTTCTAAGTAATGATAGTCCACTTTTAAGTGAGAATGAAATGGTCAGATAAAAAATTTCAAAGTGCTCTACACAAACAATGAATCATGGAACACTACATCAAAAACTAATGATGACTGGTGACTAACATAACATAATAAAATAAAATTAAAAAAAAATTTCAAAGTGCTCAAGTTGTGCATCTCACAGACGTATAAAACAAAATAAGACAAATAAAATAATTAGGTAGTTCCTTGCCAGGCCTGTGATACTTAGTGAGGTACAGGGAGTAGAACAAGTGTAAGAGAGGAGGGAAACATGCAGATGCATCTCATTCAGAACCTTTCCTTCCTTCCCTTCTTTCCTCCCCACTTCCCTCCTTCCTGCCTCTTCTCTCCTACCTTCCCTCTTTCCTTCCCTTCTCCCCTTTTAATTCAACAAATATCTATTTCACACTTTCCACATGGCCAGTCATCATTTTAAGCATTGGGAATCTAAAATTTACCTCTGGGTAAAGGGAGGCAAAAAATAAACGCACAGATAAAGACATTATAGACCCAGCTTCCAGTTCAATGCCTGAAAATTTTAATCTCTATGTAACATCTGAGAATGAAAGCTTTGGGGTAAAATGATTTTTTCAGTCTCATTTCTACCACTATCATGTGACCACATGCAAGTTATTTAATCTCTCTGGAGTTCAGCATCCCAATATGTAAAAGGGGGGAGGGTATCTGTACTTACAACATATGTTTGATTATTAAGTGATATGATATTTTATCTTGTGTCTGACACATCTCAAGTGCCCATGTTAGTTACTGAACTAGCTATTCATTACGTATTTGCTAAATCAGTATATTGGAGCAGAACAGAAATAAAACTAGAGAAGTATACTTTAATAAAAATTAAGAAAATAAAAAGCTGGAAGAAGGGTAACTTTCCACTAAGAAAGAATACTTTTTTGCAAACTTTTACCTTTCTTGATTTTCACTTCTTGACTTCTCTTTCCAATTCTAAACTTTCACCCTCAGTCTCTTCACATGCTTTCCTTACTATTAATAGAGCAAAAATACTATGAGTTACAAGTCCCTCCAAACTTCTGCAACTTATCAATTCATGTTTTTATTTCCTAATAATTACTGAGTTCTCTTACTCTTCTGAGAGAAATGGAGAGATTTATTTCATTTTTCTGAAAACTAGAACCCAATTAATCAATTATAAACAGCAAATTCTTTCAATAAATTTTTGGTTAATTCATTGACTTTTTAAGGATGATTTCTATTGTGTTCTATAAAAACACTTACAGACATGCCCAGAATAACACTACTTCAACATCAGATAAAGTTTTAATTTAATTAAATCAAATAAAAAAATTTAATGCACACACCTTTAATAACTGTGCTATGCAACAATATGTTTTAAAAGTTATTTGGTACAACCCAGATCAATAAGTTATTAAATACTTCCTCTTCTCCAGAAGACAAAGAATCAGCCTATTACACAAGAGAATACTTAGCTCCTCGTTTTCCTAGAAGTTCTAATATAAATATATATTATGTATTAAATATATCTATGATATCTATATTTATTAATTCTTTCATAGACAATGACTATATAAACCTTTTTACATCGAGATTTTATATTTTCATATACACTGACTACATACACCTTTTTACATCACTGAAATTTATACTTTTGTTTATTTTACTTTTAGAACTACTTTCTAGCAGCCTATAAAAATATCTGCTAAAAAGTAAATTTTCAGCATTTTTAAATGAATGTATCTTCAATAACTTATGCAATAAACATGTACTGAAAACCATGTTTCTATACTATAATGATACATATTAAGACACTGATTTATTATGAAGCTCATAAACTGCCAGTTCATGCATATTATAGTATGAATGGGTAAGCCAATATACAAATATAAACACGGTAAAAGCACACCTATAAAAAAAAAGTCTATACAGATAAAAGCCTTAAGGGTTTCTGAAGGCTAGTGACTACATTAGTTGGATAGAGGCAAGAGGGTTATAACATTTGGAAACATAAGCCAATGGACAACATCTGAAAACACACGTTAACAGATTTGGTACATGGTTTATTGATATTAAATCAAAATACATGATCTTTCCAATGTGTTGTCCCTCATTAGCAATGTATACTTCAATATGCTTTGCCAAACTGAAATGAATGTAGTATATTAACACAGCAATTCTATCAATCTCAGCAAATGAACCCATGATACACTTTCCTAGACAAAGTGTCTCTGATTTTTACTTGAAAAGAAGTTCAACTTTAGCATCCTCTAAAAGGCATAATGAGAGTACCTAATTTATAAAGAAATATGAGATCATTTATTTTCTAGATTGTATGGTCACTATTCATAGACAAAACCAGATTCTATCAAGCCTTAACTATCTACAGTTGCCTTTGAGATATGGTATTTTAAAAGTACATTTTTTATTCTTTATGCTTTTAGAATTCCTGGAATATGCCATATTAAGTTAAAAATGTAACTCACTGGCTAAACACACATAGTTTTCTGATACTATTAAAAACAAAATAATCTCTTTGCTTATTTCCATTAAAAAAATAGCATCTTTTATGTTCAGAGTGCTGTACCTGGTAACAGGAGAGACATGTTGACTAGGTTAGGTCCCCCTCATATCCAGAGGGACACCACACTTCTCTCTAGCACCCAACTCAGCTGATTTCTATAACTAATGTTGTTTACTTTCCATCTTCTCCTCTAAAATACACACTTTGTGATTGGAAGGTCTGTGTCTTTCTTTTGTCCCCTATTATCCCAACTGCTTAACAGTACCTTTTTCACACTGAGAAAGTAATTATTTGTTAAAATTTTGATTGGTTTGAAAAGAGACTTGTCCCTGTCCTTGAGAGGTGTATGCATATGCATGATTGTGTCATAAGTCTCTAAAAAGGAACTGGATTTTATCAGATTTTGGGTATGGGTTCCACTTCTGTATGTGGTCATCTTGGTCAGAATGCCAGCACTGTCCAATACAAATATAACTGGTGCCATAAATGTTAGCCATGTGTGTAATTTTAAACTTTCTATTACCACATTATAAAACTTAAAGAAACAGGTAAAATTAATTTTAATGTATTCTATTTAAACTGATACATTGAAAATATTTTAATTTTGCCATGTAATCAAGATAAAATGTTAATAAGATATTTTACATTTTGTATAGTAAGTCTCTGAAATGGGGCATTTTACAATTACACATCTCAGTTCAAACCAGCTACATTCAAAGTACTTAAAAGCAATATATGGCTAGTGGCTACCATACTGAAGAGCAGAGCTCTACAGTGAAAGGGAAGATATTAAAGTAATTTTGTTCCCTTTAGTGGAAAGATCATCAAAACATTTATTTAAGTAGATAAATCTATAAAACGTTCCCAAAATTTGGAATATACTATTGGAAATCTATCATAACTCATTTTTCTCAGATTGATTGCTTGAAGTGGAGTTTTAGCCCTCTTTGGCGGCTTTGATCCCACTTTTCCATTTCAATAGGGGAAAACTACTATCCTTTATGCCTTCCTCTGCCATTTTTTTCTCTTTTCATTTTTTCAAATTATTTTCTTTCTTTCTTACTTCCATAGTAGCGAAACGAAAAGAGAATAAGGAACCCCTGATTTTGAAGATTTAATTATTGCATTTCTGATGTTCACTTCTAATGCCTGGGGGGGGGGGAATCATTCTTCACTGAAAGACTTTTTCCTGCATAACTTCTATGACAAGTTTGTTGATATTATAAATATTGTTTGACATATTGTACCCAGAAACACACTTTTAGAACTGTCTTATTCAAGAATTTTCACAAAGTTGCCCAAACTTATACCTTCAAGCAAAAGGAATGAGTTTGTGATGCTGCCTACTCTGATGCTTTTGATTCAACTTTAATTTTTTATAGTTGAACATGTTGGATTGTTTGCAGTGTTCTAATCATGATTCTTCCCAAGAAATATTGGTGTGCAACAATCCCTACTCTTATTTATCTGTGTCCTATAACGATATTTCAGTTATTTTTATGTGTATACTGTATGGTCATAAATCAACAAAGGCTGTTTCCTCAGGGTGCCTGAGCATAGGTTTCCCACACTAGATTTATTCCAGGAGCATCACAGAGTTTTACAGAATTTTGGCTTATGTGGTCCTTTCACTATCTCTACCTCTCTCCTTTCTCTTTTCGTTAAATTAGGTTTAGCATGCTGTGCCAAGCATAGAGAAGGATTATGTATCTCTCTTCAAAACAGCCCAGTTTTAAAAAATATTATTAAAAGACAAAACCCTAGGCATTTTAAAATGCCCTGCAGTTTGGGCACCTGGGTGGCTCAGTTGGTTAAGCGACTGCCTTTGGCTCAGGTCATGATCCTGGAGTCCCGGGATCGAGTCCCATATCGGGCTCCTTGCTCAGCAGGGGGTCTGCTTCTCCCTCTGACCCTCCCCCCTCTCATGTGCTCTCTCTCTCTCATTCTCTCTCTCAAATAAATAAATAAAATCTTTAAAAAAAATAATAAAATTAAAAAAAATAATAAAATGCCCTGCAGTTTAAAAGGCTGGTAACCATCATTTCAGTTGGCCTACTTAACATAAACTGTAGCAACTGTACTATAACTGTTGTTATAGTCCTGTAAACAGTAAACAGAATACTAAAATAGCATGTATTTTGAAGTATCAAAGCTTTGAAAAGAAAGTACAAATTTTGTTTGGCATATAATCTAAATGTTACTGATTTTAGGCTAATGTTACCTCATTTCATTCTGTTTTTTGCTCCCCTAAAATTTGCATTTTATAGCTGGCTTTTGAAACATCACAATTTTAGTGTAAATAAAATGCCCTGTATTTAGGCAACAAAAATGTGAGCTTCAAAGAAATTAGCTTCCAAGCTAGTACTAGAAATATTTATTTTGGTCCATGAACAACAAACTCAAAATTACCTCTAGCAAATTATGCACCTAGCAATTATATTTAGCTAAGAAACACAATAGAAAAAAATTCTAAAATAGACTCTATTAAATATTTAAATAGGTCCAACTATTTACAAATAACATTTCTGTCTTTCTTTTACTCCTCACCTCCAGTCTGTTGAATCAATAGCATATACAGTATTTATAATTAAATAATCCTAATTATTTGAAAAAGTAGTAAGTGGAATTTTCAGCTGGGCATTTTAAAATGATAGCTGACAAATATTAATTCTGACCAGAGAAAGCAAGTCCATTTTCAATGTTGTCATGACCTTATCTGTTCTACAGTCTGTTCTAGCAATGCTATTCTAATTCTTGTAATCTCCCTAATTATTTTATAGTAACAATTTAATGATATAAGATTATTCTAGGAGTCTAAAAGAAAATATTTCTTTTTTATATAAAAATAAAAGGAACTATCCCTCAGCACTAGAATTACAGCCACAGAGGTAGCTATACTTGATCAGCTGTTCTTTGACACAGTGCAAGAAAGGATCCAAAATAAGCAAATGTGTGTTTGGGGCAAGATTCTTTTGCTGCATGACTGACTTGGTGGTGGAGTAGAGACATATGGAACTGAAAGGAAAAGGGAATGGAATTTTACTTTAATGAATACAATGAATATGTTTATATAAGCCAAAGAGTTTTCAATGTCACTGTATGACTAATGCTGAAGGAAGACTTGTTTGTGTCTATAAATGACATTGGTGCAATTCCTCAAGGCCATTTTATTATGTAAAATATTACTCCTTAGAAAAAATTGGACTTTCCTAGTAGGAAAAGAAAATATGCTAAAAACTGTTACTCTTACTCATGAATTAATATATTTTAGTTTCTATCATAAATTTAGGATGTAAACACCATTTTCTAGCCACCTGGCAGCAATTTTTTCCAGAGTACAATGTGCATGAAATGTAAGCAGTCACAACTTTACTGATTCCATTCTGTTCAGCGTTCATTTTAGCAATTAAAATAGAGTTGCTTTAATAAGAACTTCATCGTTATGACCCTACCACATAAATAAGATAAACAAAAATGAGGACAGCCTTGGGTTATTTGAGGAATGGGAAGACCATCAGCAAATGACCACAAACTGAGAAAATCATCTTCTTTGGAATTCAGACGATGACAAGGGTGACTTTTGCTTTGAAACATAAATGGTTTTTAAGGGTTTTGTATGAATGTCAGGCACTGGTTTCATTATCCCATTATTGCAGAGAGTTAGCAAAAATATATTACTCAAATCTTGGAATTAGTTGTGCTTTTATACACAAATTTTGCTGTATAGATAGATGCAAATAGAGAGATGCTACTTTCCTCAAGTAGGGATTTACTGACATTAAAGATATTAGTGAAGTCAAGAACTGAAAAATAAAGAAATGCTTTCTTATAGCACACGTGCTGGTCATGAACTACTACATATATTTTATCCACAAATACTACTTTCCAGTTGATTATCCAAGATAATCTGTGTAGATCGGTTACAAGTAGTAAGCTGACACATTTTGTCATTTAGTGAGCTTAATTTGATTTAAACTCTAAGAGAACGCGATGAAAATGCACCTATCATCAACTGTCTCAAAATTAATTTTTAGATGATTGAAAGCCTACTCTATTTCCTAAAGGGGCTAATTCCAAGGCAGGGGCAAACTTGACTACTCACAAAGCATGAAGAGCTTATAACAAGCTCTTGGTCAAACCTGATCAAAGTAAGCAGAATGCTGTAATCATCAATCTCATTACTGTGAGAAAATGGTATAGACGTTTAAAGCTTTATTACTCAAAGTGTGGTCCATCGACCAGCAGCATGGGCAAAACCTGGGAACTTGTTAGAAGTGCAGAATCCTAGGCTCCACCCAGATCTACTAAATTTTAACAATATCCCCAGGTGACTGAAGAAGCACTAGTTAAAAGGAAAATGGCAGAGTAACAATAAAATTCTCAAATTCCCTTTGATGGTAGTATGATTTCAGAAAGAAACCCCATCAACCATGGGCCAGTAACAGAAAAAAGAAAAATTATTGTGAACATGATAAAAAAATGCAGCCAAACTGAAAAACAAGAGAAGCAAATGAGAAGACTAAAGCAGAAGGAGATCAGAACACATGTCTGGAGAGGTGGCCTAGGTGGTGGTGTTTCATACCATCTACAGATATAAAGTTACAGATCTAAACCCAGCAGAGGCTAGATATTCACTGTTTAGGTGGACAGGCCCTATGTCACTTCATGTGTGACAGAGCACCTGAGCTAGACTGCTTGGGCTGTCTAAATGGAGTCTGAAAAATATATTTGTAAAATTAAATAGGCATGTTAACATATATAAATCATTATTTCCTGTAGGGGCAGCTGGATGGCTCAGTCAGTTAAGCATCAGATTCTTGGTTTCGGCTCAGGTTATGATCTCAGGGAGGAGTCTGCTTGAGATTCTCCCTCTCTCTATGCCCCTCCCCTCCTCTCTCTCTCTCTCAAATATATCTTAAAAAAAATCAACCAATCAATATTTCCTGTAAAAAATAGAGACTATGTAAAATTATTTTATGTTTAATAGAGAGAAAACTATAGGCAGTAACAAGGAATATGGGAGGTATTATTTCAGTGAGTAGTTTAAGCATGCCAAGGTCATTTTCTTGTTTGGGAGGAAGACAGATATACTTAATAACTTTAATTATTTTACGAGTGATATACAGTGTTAGAATGTTAAGTTAACCATTACCAAAAAAACTAATCAAATGAAAAATACATTGTGACATGAATGGAAGGTCAGAAATGAGAAAGTATAAAGTTAAGACAATTTATGACAAATACAAAACACAACAAGCATGGTGGAAATCAGTTTAAATATATCAATTTTCCCTAACATGGATTAAATTCACCTAAAATGTACAAAATCAAATAAAATGAAAAAGTATAAGAAAACACTAAAATTAAGTGACTCAAAACTCCAAGAATAAAAGAATGGGTAAATATATAACAGATAAATATTAAACAAAAGAAATCTGTAAAAGAAATATTCCTATCAGAAGAAATAGATATTCAGGTAAAGGTAATAATGAGAGCAATACTATGGTATACTATATAATGACAAAAGGAACAATTTTTCAAAACTAAAAACTAATATGTTACATTAACCTAATAACAAAGCTTGAAATCTATAACAAAAAACTAAGAACAGAATACCAAGGAGAAACAAATTCACCTAGAATTTGGCAATGACATTGTAATATAACACTCTAATCGTCAGATTAAAAAATAAATTTAAAAATTATAAAAATATATAAGATTTCAACAAACCAGTTAACAAACTTTATCTAATACACATTTAGAGAGATACTCTAAACATGACAGCGACCAATTGTCAATCGCACATGAATCTCTTACCAAAAATGAGTATGTTTAAGGCCAGAAAGTCTTTACAATTTCCAAATAGTAATATGACACTGGTAAAGTTTTCTACTAATAACATATCAAAATAATAAAAACAAAAAGGTGATTTTAATACTACATTTAAAACTCAGGGATGTTTATGCTTCCAGAAGGATTAAAGAGACATACTTTGTTCTATCTTTAATACTTTTTAAAGCTTTTTATCTAAATTCCAGGTAGTTAACAGACAGTGTAATATTAGTTTCAGGTGTACAACATAGTGATTCAACACTTCCATACAACAGCCAGTGCTCAACACAATAAGTGCACTCCTTAATCCATATCACTTATTTAACCCATTTTCAATACTTAATTTATTATTAAAAACAAAGAATCCTGAGGATTATATATAAAACAAAACAAAAAAAATCTCAAGTGTGAAGAGAAGACAGACCAGCTAGGGACATCGGGACACAAGAAATGACATAGTAGTGAGTTCCCTGGGGTTTCTTTTTATCTCCTGTATCTCAGCACTGGAGCAGAAGAAGCAGGCAATCTGGAAATATCAACTGATTGCATACCCAAAACAATAACAAAAAAACACTGTTATATCTAGCCAAAGGACAAGGAAAAGGGACGCCTACCAAGATACAAAAGCTTTTCAGTGATAGCTACTCTGCTCCTGCCAAACATCACAGAAAAAAAATGTGACATCTAACTTATCTAATGTATTGATATACTGTTGTTGACACTACTCCCTTATAATCTATTTCTGTAATGTCAGGACTAATGTTCTGTCTTTCATTTTCTATTTTAGTAACTTGAGTCTTCTTTTTTTTCTTTGTCTAAAGATTTGACAAATTTGTTAATATTTTTGAAGAACTACCTACAGTTTTGATTATTTCCTCTATCATTATTCTCTTCCTGTTTTATTTACTTCCATTCTATTGTTTATCATTTCATTTCCTATGTTTGCTTTGTGTATAATTTGCTCTTTTTCTTTCTATTTTCTTAATATGGAAGTTTAGATCATTGATTGAAATTTTTTTTCCCTTGGGGTGCCTGGGTGGCTCAGTCGTTAAGCAGCTGCCTTTGGCTCAGGTCATGATCCCAGGGTCCTGGGATCAAGCCCCGCATTGGGCTCCCTGCTCGGTGGGAAGCCTCCTTCTCCCTCTCCCACTACCCCTGTTTGTGTTCCCTCTCTCGCTGTCTCTCTCTCTGTCAAATAAATAAAATCTTCTAAAAAATTTAAAAAATAAAATCTGTTTCCCTTTTATAATATAGGGATGTTGTTTAATTATGTATTTTTCAATTCTCAGTTTTGCTTCATGTATTTTGTGGTCTGTCCCTATGTACATATGTGGCTGTAATTGTTACATCTTTTTTTTTTTATTATTAATTGTTACATCTTCTTCATGGATTGAACCATGTGCCATGTCCTTTCTTTCTCTAGTAGTAGTATTTTCTTAATGTCTATTTCATCTGATGTTAGGATAACCACTCCAGCTCTCTTTGAATCTAAAGTTTGTCTCTTGTAGATAAGATAGAGTGAATCAGTTTTTTAAAAACCAATTCTACCAATCTCTGGCTTTATGTAGATGTTTATTTTAAGTAGACGTTTTCTAGTATATTATTCCAGTTCCTGTGTTGTTTCTTCTCTATATTTTTTGGACTTCTTAGTAGCTGCCCTTGGGATTCCAATTAACTTCCAACATTTAAAACAACATCATTCAATTAATACCAACTTAATTTTATTAGTACACAGAATCTTTGCTCCAATATAGTTCCTTCCCTTCTGCCCTCCTTTGTAATACTATTTGTCACACCAATTACCTCTTTATACATCATAGCCCATGGAGATAGTCTTTATGCAGCCCATGGAGAACTGCTTTATGCAGTTACCTTTTAAATGAGAATAGAGAAGCTAAGAGTTTCAAAGATTATATATATTCTATCATTAATACTTGTGTCTTCATCTTTACCACTCTCTTTATTCCTCCATGCAGATGTGAGTCATTATCTATTGTCCTTTCAGTTCAGCACAAAAAAACTCCCACTACTATTTCTAGTAGAGCAGATCTGCTAACACTGGATTCTCTTAGTTTTTAATCAGTTAATGTCTTTATTATTCTTTTGTTTTTGAATGATAGTTTTACTGAAATAGATCTCTTGGTTGATAGTCCCTTTTACTTACTTAATTTTATTACTTTATTTTTTTAAAAAATACTTTAAATATGTCATCTCCCTGCCTTCTGTTATCTCCCTGTCTAAGGAAGTACCTCTGATGGGATGCACATTCCTAATAAGCTGATTCTGCAGCAAAAAATAGATATAAAACCTTGGGGGGAATGTTAAGTGAGAGCTAGGGAGAGTGAACAAAAGCAGAGAGATTTGAGGAAAGAGGGAATAATAAAAAAAAAGTATTCATGTAAAAATTATAAATTACATAAACATGAAACATAATGAGAATGATCACTTACCTCTTATCAAGTATCACGGAGGTTGAAAAATAGTGAAAAAATATCTTTTCAGTGCTGAAATAAAAAGGAAGTGTGTCAATTCAGAATTCTCTATTCAGTGACATTCTTGAAAAATAATGAATTATCTGAAATAATAAGAGTTACCTGAAAGGATTAAAGGGGAAAACAATCCCAGCTCACAAACTACCAAGAATAATGTTTGTTCATAACAGCCAG
Source organism: Leptonychotes weddellii (assembly GCF_054177405.1). NCBI lineage: Eukaryota > Metazoa > Chordata > Mammalia > Carnivora > Phocidae > Leptonychotes > Leptonychotes weddellii. The sequence continues at coordinate 23,076,234 of NC_138380.1, forward strand.
ATCAGAAAACCTCGCATTTTACGGAACACTGGCATTACTCAGACAGGTTTTATCTCAGATGGGAGGGCAAACAAATCTTAGATAAAATAATGCACTGGTCCCATTGAAAAGCTTAAAAGCAAGACCTAAAAGTTTTAAGTTGCTTCTGAGGAAATTGACAGCATCCCAGGACAAACTCAAGAATATTTATAGTGTGTAGAAATATCCAGCACCCATAAGGAAAATCTACATTGTCTGTATCCTGCTAAAAACTATCAAGTAGGCAAAGAAGCAGACAATAGGACTCATGATTATAACAAGAAAATAACAAAGATTGACCCTAATATGATATAGCAGACATAGTTAATTGAAAATGATATTAAAAGTTAGAATATCTGTATTCCATTAGTAAGAAAAGAGGTACATGCTTTTTAAACAAGCAGAAAACAACTGTAAAAATTTAAAAGTTTCACTCACAATAAAAAATGAAATAAAATACTCAGAAATAAATTCACAAAAGCAATGCAATATCTACAGAACACTGCCAACTTAAAGAACACTAAAATTGAACATATCTTGTTATACTTTGGGAAAATCCATCATTTTATCAATTCAAGGCAATAACTATCAAAATTACTACAGATATTTTTGGAGAAACTGATGATTCTAAAATGTCATAGAAATATAAATGACCCACTAGAGCCAAAGTGGTTGTGAAAAAGAAGTGTCCAGTGGTCTGATTACACTACCCAATTTCAAGGCATAATATAAATGTAAAATCATCAAACAGCATGATATTGGTGAAAGAAAAGACACACAGATTAATGGGACAGAATAGAATTCAGAAATAGACCCAACTATATATTTTCAATTAATTTTCAACAAAGATGTCAAGGCAATTCAATGGTAAAAGAAAAGGTTTTTCAAAAAATCATCCTAGAAGTATTTGGTTATACATCTAGCAGAAAAATGAACATACAGCAAAATTAACTTGAAATGGGTCAGAGCTTAAATTTAAAAGCTAAAATTATAAAACTTCCTGAAGAAAACATAAAAGAACATCTTTGTTGCCTTGGGTAAACAAAGTTTTCTTAGGTAAGACACAAGAAATGCAAGTCATAATTGAAAACCTGAGAAACTGGAGTCTCAAAATAGGAACACTTTATTTTCAAAAGATGCTATTAAGGAAACAAAAATGCAAGCCACAAAATGGGAACAGTTTCAGCACATATATGTGACATATTGTAACCAGAATATATCAAGAAATCTTATGAATCACTTATAAGAAGGTAAACAACCCATTTAAAAAGTACAAATATTTAGACAGATAAGATGGCCAATAAACACATGAAAAACTGTTTAACATCATTTGTCATCAGGGAAATGTAAACCAAAATCATTAGGGGCTCCACACAATTACACATTTATGAGCATGGCAAAAATGGTAAGAATTGTCTATACAAAGTTTTGTAGTAGATGTGATGCTGCTAGAATGTAACTTATTGCTGGTAGGAACTTAAAATGGTACAATTACTTTGGAAAAATATTTGGAAGTCTCATAAAATATTAAGTATGTGCTTGCCATAATTCCCGGGCATTTCATTTCTTTGTATTTACTCAATATAAAGAGAAACATTTTTCAACATAAAGACAAGGCATATGCCCAAAACTCTTCCACTTTTAGTACTGAAAGACTGAATGCTAAGAAACCCCCAATCCTGGGCAAACTGGGATTTGTTTTTGTCACCCATCATATAAATATTAACAGCAAATAAATAAATAAGTTGTAAGTTTGATGAGTAAAGATATTTATATATTTTCAAAGTGCCTCTCTCTAAATCACATTTACAAAGGAGTAAAAATAAGTTTTCAGTGTAGAAGTCTGGCAGACACTACATTAATCAAATGATCAAAGTGAGCATCATCAATCACGGTACAAATGGAAACCTTGTGCAACTTGATAGGATGCAATGAAAATCATGCAGCACATATCTGTGACATTCTCGTCAAAATGTGTAGCCTGCATATAATCATAAGGGAATATCAAGCAAATTCATATTTAGAGACATTCTTTAAAATAATTAGGCTGTAATTTTCAAAAGTATTAAGCTACTCAAAGTCAAGGAAAGGCTGAGAAACTGTTCCAGAATGAAGGAGATTAAAGAAATATATGACATCTAAATTCAGTATGTGATTCTGAAGTGGACACTTTCCGTATTAACAAACCTTAGTGAGGCAGTTGGTAAAATGGAAGAGGCTGTAAAGATCAGATGATAGTAATGTATCAATGTAAATTTCCTTATTATATTGGTCCCACTATGGTTATGAAGGAGAATGTCCTTTTATTTATAGAAAATACACCCTGGAGTATTCAGGGATGATGGGCATAAGGTTAATAACTTACTATCAGATAATTCAGGAATAATTTTTCTATACTCTACCTCTTGTTTTTGTAAGTTTATGATTGTTTAAAAATATAAGAAAAAACTTAAAATCTTCTAAATGAAAAAAAAAATGACACCATATCTAAGGTTTGTAAAAAGTTATAATTTAAGAGAAGATGAATGGTCAGAAACTATCTCTGTCTAACTTAATATGAAATGTTAAACACATTAAAGCAACTAAAATAAAAATACACTGACCATTAAAATTTCTACAAAGCACTTCCATTTTCATATTCAAACTTGTGAAATATAGTTTTATAATTTAAAAACTATTTAAATGTATGGAAACTAATCCAATAAAACTTACACTCCTTTAAAAGTTATTGATTAAATTTATTAGTACTAAATTTCATATATTCCCATTTTAGTAAAGTATGCCACTTTCATACAAGTTAATTTTTCAGCATATATGTGTGTTTTTTACAATTTGGATAACGAATATATTTTGCCTAACCCTAGACAACATCCCTTATGAAAAGATTATCACAAATTCAGACGTATTTACCCTCTGTGAAGTAAACACAGTGAAGTGGAAATTTCACTTATGTCCCAATAATATTCCAGAAGTGATACTGGTACAAATTATTTTCTCTACGTTATACACTAAATTTAGAAAAACTAGGAAAAATTAAATGAATTTCATGGAGAATATTATGATTTTCATTATTTATAAGTGCATTTCAAAGGAAGAATGGGTGATTTGAGGAGGGAGAGCTCACCTTCATTAGTAAAACCAAATTAAAAGTTTGATTATATAAGTGCAAACATTAGCCATAAAAACGGTCTTTGCCATTGAAGGTGATTTGCATTTTCCTCTACATAAACAGAATAAAATTTCAGGGAAATAATAAAGAATAAAAAGAAAGCGAGTGAAAGAAAAGAGAACAGCTAGCTATTCAATCCCAGCTTCTGGAAGAGAAATTGTATGACAAGCCCAAGGGCAATTTAAAATCTTCTAGCATAGCTTCCTGGGGAGCCTGCCAATAGGCAAATGCTAAAGCTAGAAAAATTGCCTTCAGAGCTTGACATCAGAACTCAGTGAGGGCTGTTAGGGGTTTAGTGGTGACCTGAGGTTCTGACCATCTCAACAAAATAAGAAGGAAAATTTAGGGGGAAAGATGTAGGAATATGAATTGATATGTTTGTGACCTACACATGGTCCTCACAAGTCATTCTACATGGATATATCAATGGTATATACTCTTAACACATTAGACACAATTACAGAAGTTCGGAAGAAAGTCTATTTTAACAAACTTGGCTTAAATCTTTAGAATTCATACTTTCTTTATTATATATTTTTATATACTTTATTAGGTACCTCAAATATTAATGTCCTATTTTGTGGTAAACAAATAATACATTCATATTATTTTATTTTTTCAATATGTTTTAAGTTTATTCACTGCACTAGGACTCTCTCGAATCCTATGTCAATTACCATTTTGTTAATATTAATTTGCCTCAATTAATTCTTTCATTTTGTTTAAGGTAAAATAGTTTTGTGTTTTTATTTTCAGAAGGTTATTTAAAGTTCCAGTGTTTCCCTTAATGGGTTCCTGCAACACCTAATAGAGTATTTGGCATAAAAGGGGGACTCAGTTCTGTTTATTGGCAAAGTTAGAATTATTACATAAAGAGACTTATATTCTTGAAATATAAAAATTATTTGAAATTTTCTTCCTAATGATCTTGACTTTACCAGAGACAGAATGTACCAACAAATCAGAAGACAGAGGAATTTAGGAGGGCTTCTTATTTGAAACACATAGGTTATTATTTTTTATTCTCTTTTATCACTATTCTAATACAGATTTCTGTAAACACAAAATTACTGAATAGAAATGGAAAGAAACAAGTACCACTCATCCTACAGTCTTTATGAAATAGAATTGGTTATGATGAGTATTTTGAAAAACCATTCAGAGCACACACATATCTAGAGAGAGAAGGACTTACTGAACCAAAGTTAAGGGAAACAGTATACAGGGTAGAAGCATCCTCAGAAGGATGAGGAGGTGCGGGTGTAGCAGAAAGGAAGACTATAAAAGGAGAATGTCAAAGAACAGCATTAAGTGAAAGACAGGCAAGTGAAACCTTTACCAATAATAATCTCTTGAGGGTTCAAATTTTCATTTCCAAACTTTCACAAAATAAGGATTTGCCCTATCCTCACATCTTTTATTTCAGTTTCCTTTAGGTATCTGCCCTCCAGAGTGGCTTTGACTTTTTAATATATCCATTAGGTGATATATTAAAACAAATAAAAGAACCCACACTATCAAATAGATGTTGGTGTTTAAAGGCTATTGCTGGGAGGGAGAGGTGGAAATACTGAAAATACTGGAAGGCGACTTGGGATGTTACTGATATTCTGCATTTATGGAATATAAGCCTTGTCTGACTTGGTAAAAAGTTGATTCCAATAGCTTTAAAGATACCTCAGGTATAAAAGACGTTATTCTATGACGCTGCATGCTAAATAATCCCTGCTTCCAGGCTTCTTATTTCACTCTCCCAGGACTGAAGGGACCATTCAAGCATGAGATGGATCACGTAAATGAACATACTCTGCTGCACAGATTCGATATGAGATATTTAGAAATAGGGTTAAAATTAATTGAATATATGGAATTCCAGTATCTGTAATGTCTTCCTATATGCCAAATTTATCCCAAAGGTATTATTTTTTTTCATGATTTTACCAACAAATACATTTATATTAGTATTCTAAAAATTATTTTGTATTTTGAGTGCATTGAAATAAATTTCAATGACTTTGGTCGTTTCTTTTCTGATTCTGAACCAAAAGATAATAGAGGCAGTACTTAGCATGTACATCCTAAGTGCATTTTTATTACCATTGGTAATATACCTGATTGTGGTTATATGCTAGGTGCTTGCAAAATAAACAGAACTACATATAGCCAGCAATTACATCAAAGAAACTACAGACTGTTTTGTTTAATTGGTTATGTAAGAGATACATTTTCTAATGAAAAATTACTAGAGCCAGCATCAAGACATTTATGAATATAAAAACAGCAAATAAAATGTCCTCAGAAACAAGCAACTGTTCAAGTTACTCTTTGTGGTAAATTTGTTGTGATATACTGTTGAGTAAGGATAAACAAGCTAACAAATGGGAAAACATATATTTTACTAATAACGTCACTTGCATGAATTAAACTTTCACAAATACCCTAATAAGCCAATTCAGTTAGGAGGAGTTTCACATGTTTACAATTCACTTGAGGCACAACTAGATGGCCCTCTTAGGAATGAAAATGTCACATTTTGATCATTTTCTGGTAGATAAAAGAATTAAGACATACGAAAATTATCTTCAATTCTTTTTCTTCATTGACATTATAAAATACAGCTTACATAATACTTTAGTAATTAAAGTATTAAAAATTGAAGTTTAGTGTAAATTTGAATAATACATAATTATCTATGCTCTAATCTAGATTATTTAATAGTCTTCATTTTGTTTTTAAAGATATTAAAAGTTTTTGGGGTGCCTGGGTGGCTCAGTCCATTCATCTACCTTTGGCTCAGGTCATGATCCCATAGTCCTGGGATCTAGCTCTGCATAGGGCTCCCTGCTCAGCAGGGAAACTTCTTCTCCCTCTTCCTCTGGCCCTCACCCCTCGCTCACGCTCTCTCTCTCAAATAAATAAATAATCTTTTTTTAAAAATGAAGATATTAAAAGTTTTAAATTATAAAAGCTATTCTTTTAATGTTTGTTAGGTAGTTTTAAAACTATTTAATTTCAGATAATTTGGGATTCACATTCAGTTCTAAGAAATAATACAGAGAAAGATACATCTTACATAGCTACAGTAAGATAATACAACCAGGAAATTGACATTGATACATCTACCATCCATGTTTGCATTTTACCAATTTTAATTCATGTGTGCATATGTGTGTGTGCATGTGTGTTCAGTTAAGTGCCATTTTATTTTACATGTAGAATCCTATAACTGTCACCATATTCAGTATAAGAACAGTTTCATCACAAAGATGTCTTGTACTACCCTTTTATAGCCACATCCACCTCTCTCCTTCTTTTCCCTAACCCCTAGCAATCACTAATTTTTGTTCTACAGCTCTATAATCCTATCATTTCAAGAATGTTATATAAATTTAATCATTATAACTACATACTGTATTTCGAGATTGGCCTTTTTTAATCAACATAATTCTCCCGAGATTCAAACAAGTTTTGTGTTATCAATCCATTTTTTTATTTTATTGTTTGCCAAGTAGTATTCCACGACATGGATTTACGGCAGATCATTTAACCATTCACCTACTCAAGGACATTTGGGTTGCTTTCATTTTGGGGATATTATAAATAGAGTTACTATGAGCATCTGTTTATAGGTTTTGTATGAATGTAAGTTCTTAGGTCTCTGGGATAAATGCCCAGGATTAAATTTGCCAGGCCACATGGTCATTATATGTTTGTTTGTTGTAAGATTTTATTTATTTATTCAAGAGAGGAAGCAAATGAGAGAGAAAGAGGGAACACAAGCAGGGGGAGGGGCAAACAGAGAGGGAGAAGCAGGCTCCCCACTCGACACAGGGTTCAATCCCAGGACCCCGGGATCATGACCTGAGCCAAAGGCAGATGCTTAACTGACTGAGCCACCCAGGCACCCCATTATATGTTTAATTGTTTAAGAAACTATTATAATCTTCCAGAATGGATATACTATTTTACATTCCCACCAATAGTGTGTATAAGTGATTCAATTTTCCTGCAACCTCTCCAGAATTCAGTATTATTATTCTTTAGCCATTCTGATGGATAATAGTTATATCTGTGGTTTTAATTTGTTTTTCCCTAATGGTTAATGATGTTTAACATCTTTTCATCTATATATTTACTATCTGTATATACTTTACAGTTAAATGTCTATTCATGTATTTTTCTCATTTTTTAATTGGACTTTTTGCATTTTTCTACTGATTTTTAGGAGTTCTTCATATATTCTAGATACTAGCCCTTTGTCAGAAATGTGGTTTGCAAACATTTTCTCTAAGTCTGTAGTTTGTCTCTCCAACCTTTTAATAGGGTTTTTCATAGAGTAAAATTTTTTTAATTTCAAAAAAGTGCAATTTGTCAATTTTTCATTTGCATAGATCATGCATTTGAGGTTAAGTCTAAGAACTCTTTGCCTAGCCCTAACTTTGTTTCTTTTTTACTTTTTTTGCAGATGTTCTGTATCTTCATGCTTACCTTTAAGTCCATGATCAATTTTGAATTAATTTTGGTATAAAGTTTGAGGTTTAGTCTGACGTTCTTTTTTGGAGGATTGAGATAAAGACTATGGATTTCTAATTGTTCCAACATCCTTTGTTGAAAGTGCTATTCTTTCTCCATTGAATGGATTGCTGTTTCATCTTAGTCAAAAATCAGTAAGGCATATTTGTGCAGAATTACTTCTGGGTTTTCTATTTTTTTCCATTGATCTATCCCAATGATCTATGTATCCCTCTTCTGGTACCAAAATGCCTTAATTACTCTAACTATAGAGTACACCTTAACATAAGCAGAGTGATTAATCTCATTTCATTATTTTTATTCAAAATTGTTGTATCTATATTAGGTCTTGTTCTTTTCCATATCATTTTTAGAATATGCCTAAAATGTCTACAAAGAACGTGATGAGATTTTAGTAAGAATTGCATTAAGCCTATAGATCAATTTGGAGAGAATTGACAGTTTACTAATGTTGAGTCTTCTAATCCATGAACATGATATTTTACTCCATTTATTTAGGTCTTCTTTGATATCTTTCATGAAGATTTTGTAATCTTCAACATACATATCCTACATGTTATTAGATTTATATCCAAGCATTTCATTTTCATTGGATCAATTACAAATGGTATTTTCTTCTTAGTTTTGGTATCCATATATTCATTGTTCATATGTAGAAATGAGATTGATTTTATTTATGTTAATCTTGTATCCTGAGACCCTGCTGAATTCACCTAGCTGTAGGGGTTCCTGTATATATTACTCAGGGTTTTCTATGTAAACTATCATGTCCTTTGCAAATGAGAACAGCTTTATTTCACCCTTTGCAATTTTTATGTCTTTTATGCTTTTTCTTGCCTTCTTCTTGTGGTGGTTAGAATTTCCAGTACCATTTTGAATAATTATGGTGAGTGCAAACATTCTTGTCTTGTTCCCAATCTTAAAGGGAAAGCATTCAACTTTTAACAATTAAGCATGCTGTTGCTAGAAGTTTTTGCATGTGTTCTTTTTCAAGTCAAGAAAGTCCCCTTCTATTCCTAGTGCTCAGAGTTTTTAGTCATGAATGGGTGTTGGATCTGATCAAATAATTTTTTGTGCATCTACTGATTTTACCGAATAATTTTTCTTAGACTACTGATACTGTGGATTTTATTGATTTATTTTAAAATGCTAAACCAGACTTGCATAACTGTAATAAATCCCACTTGGTCAATAATATATAATTCTTTTTAAACATTGTTGGATTTGATTTGCTAATTATTTTGTTGACAACGTTTCATCTGTGTTCATGAGAAATAATTGGTTTTTAATTTTCCATTCTCGTAATTAATCTCATTTTAGTTTTATGGTAATCCTGGCCTCATCAAATGATTTGCAATTTCTTCTGGAAAACAATATAGAGAATTGGTATCATCTCTTCCTCAAATGTCAGTAAAATTCTCTAGTGAAACCATCTGGGCTTAGTATTTTCTGTTTTGGAAGATTATTAATTACTGATCCAGTTCTTCACTAATATATTTAGGTGAATTCATATTATTCATTTCTCATTGCATGAATTTTGGTAGACTGTATCATATCTTCCAAGGAATTGGCCCATTTCATATAAATTATGAAATTTCTGAGCATAGAGTTTCTCATTTTATATTTTAATTTAAATGTCCATGGGATTTGTAGTGGTGATCTCCCTTTCATTTCTGATATTAGTTATTTTTGTGATTGAGAGAGAGAAAGAGAGAGAGAGAAAGAAAGAGAGATCTGTTGGTTAGCCTGGCTAGAGGTTCATTAATTTTATTTATTATTTCAAAGAAATATCTTTTGGTTTTGTTCATTTTCTCACCTGTTTTCCTCTTTTCAATTTTATTGAGCTGTGACTCTATTATTCCCTTCCTTCTGCCTACTTTGGGTTTATTTTGCTCTCCTTTTTCTGTTTTCTTAAGGTAGGAACTTAGATTATTGACTTGAGACATTTCATTTTTTTTTTTAAGATTTTATTTATTTATTTGAGAGAGAGAAAGTGAGAGAGCACTAGAGTGGGGTGAGGGACAGAGGGAGAAGCAGACTCCACGCTGAGCAGGGAGCTTGATATAGGACTCAATCCTGGAACTCCGGGATCATGAACTAAGCTGAAGGCAGACGCTTAACCGACTGAGCCACGAAAGACCAGGAAAAAGATTTACCTGACTAAATACAGAACTTTAGTCTAGCCCAATGGTGTTAATTTATTCATTTGTGCAATGTGCTTTTAGAAGTGGGCTTGTGATGAACTAACTTGTTGCCAATGAGACATATGAGAAGTCTTTTGAGAGTCTTCTGTATAAAATCTTTCTCCTTGATAAAAAGATAGTCCCACATCAGGCTCCCTGCATCAGGCTCCCTGCTCAGCAGGGAGTCGGCTTCTCCCTCTCTCTCTGCCCCTCCCCACCACTTATGCTTTTTCTCTCTCCCTCTCTGTCTCAAATAAAGAAATAAAATCTTTAAAAAGAAAAAAAGATAGGGCCTTTGTATTCTGACTTGTATGCTAATACTTAAGACATGATACATACTAGGAGGTTTCTGTAGCTCCTCCCCCTGCACCTCTCCCCCCCTCTTTTAAATCATAAGACAGCCACAACATAAAGCAAAGTTGACAGAGTCCTACAGAATTTAGCATGGCCTGTTTCTAGACTTTATGTTAAATGAAATAATTAAATGTTCTTATTGTTAAAATAACTTTTACTGACACATTACATTGCTAGAGGCTTAAAGCATGTAAACTGATACATACTAGCAGTTCTTTTGCTCTTTTTCAATTTTAACTTTTCTTAAAAGAAAAATGATGAAATTAGAATGTCAAATCATAATTTAAGAAAAATTTTTATTTTACAACTTAAGATACTCAGGGCATATGTTATTAAATATAAGATGCAATCAAGACAGCAGATGGAACATATAGAACTATACCTTTTCCACCCTGAACCCTGAACAACCAGGGTTGAAATAAAAACTCTACAAAACAAAAATACATGGCATGCTTATCCCAGAATGATTTTCTAGGAAAATACATACATTCAATTTATTTGAGAAAACCTCAATACACCAATTACCATGGGAAAACTGAAAAGCTAATAAAACTGATTTATCAGTGTACCTGTTAAAAATGGAATTCACAGCATATTGATTCTCTACTCAAAACTTTCCCATCATTTCCCACTCCTTTCATGGTAAAGACCAAATTCATACTGTGGGTCTTCAGGACCCATTATCTAGCCTTACATCATCCCCTACTATAGTCCATATTATTTCTTCTGTCACAAACACACTGACCATCTTGCCACTCCCAATGCCAGTACCAGTCCCATCTCAGGGCGTTCACATTTGCTATTCCCACTGACTGGAATAATCCTTCCCATCATAACATCTTGTTTCACTTCCTCAGTTTTTAGAGGTCTTCATTAAAATTTCACTTTCTTAATGAAATGGTTATCCTATTTTTATGTGTACCCTAACCCTAATCCTCTCCCCTTTATCATTTGTTTCTTTATATTTCCCAAGATACAGCATACAAGATTTTTGTCTTGTTTACTAATTGAATTACCACTAGTTCATGAATTCTATGAAGGCAGAGAATTCACTGCTATACTCCCACAGGTCTAAAACTATGCCTGGAACATAGTCCTGTTCAACAATTATTTATTGAATAAGCAAATTAACTAATCACCTGTCCTAATGGTTAAGAATGAGCCATCTGGTGCCAGATGTTTGGTTCAAATCCTTGTTCAGACAATTTATAGCTGTGTTATATAGGGAAACTTATTTAACATCTCTGTGGTTTAATTCAGTCATCTATGAAATTAAGAAAACAGTAGCATTTATCACAAAGTAGTTGTTAGGAAGATATCAATAAATATTTTTCACAATGCTTGCCACACAGGAAGTCCTAGAATGTTAGTTATTATAATTTTTGTTATTTTATTGCCATATAAATATAAAGACTAGAAATATCATTAGAAATGTATTTACTAAATTATGTATATTTGTTAATTGGGGTACCTAGTGGTAAAAGACACATTTTACATATTTCTGTATTGCTCAGGTAAAATTAATTACAAAAAATGTATGTATCTATATATAATGTCTCTATATATCATACAGATGTATGTATTTACTTATCTGCTATTTATCTTCTTTTCCTTAGAAACAATTATTCTATTAATTCTACGCATTACTTTCCACTAAGGAGTGATTACAGATATATTATTTTTCACATCTTCCATGGTCCTCTGGTGAGGCTGATTTATGATTCCTTTACTGCCCCAAAGGTCCAACTCTAACATCTGAGAGTTTTATTCCTTGGGGCTTTCCTTCTCAGCTTCCCTGGCAGCCTGCTTCTCACTTGCTACACAGCTGTGTGGTGGCACTTCTATTAAGAATATAGACCCATAGCTATCAAAACTAGCAATATAATCAATGAAATCTTGAAGCTCTCATAGACTCACTTAGTGTTTTCCCCTCAAAAAATCCATGATATTTCACTTCAATCAGCATGTAAATTCCTTTACTAAATCCTTGTCGTGATTGAAAATCATTTGTTATATTTCAGTAATCTCAAAAGAAGTAAGAGGAAAGTAATATAAATGTTTTGGAAGATTGTTTTTGTTTCTTATTATAAGAATAACAATTACTGAAAACTCGGGGGTAAAAACACAAAGAGAAATAAAAAACATTCAGATTAGCATTTTAAAAAAATATAAACTGTACAGCAATGAACATTTATATATCTTAAGATTTTTATATAACTCTGTGCATTATCCTATACTATATATGCATATGTATGTATATACATACATTTACAAACATCTATGTGTACATATATATCTTATGCATTTGCATTTCTATTTTTAAATCTACAACATATAAACACTACATAAGTGTGAGGATACAAACACACTAATATTATACATTTACACTCTAAAATAAATGTACCATTTTACATGCTCAAAGAACTATCAAAATGGCCATATTCATTTCACTCTCAATTATTTTCTCACTCTTCTCCCTTCCCTTCTCCTCCTTCTATTCTTTCTTTTCCTTCTCCTCCTCCCTTTCCATTTCTCTTTCATTTTAACCAAAGAGAGTACAACATAAATCACATTAAAGTTTTGTGAAAAGCATTTTTATCCCACTTTATATCAAATTAGTAGCTTTATATGGTCTTATTTCAATTTTCTTTAACAATGCTGTTTGGACTGAATTGTGTCTTCCCCATCCCAAATTAATATGTTGAAGTCTTAATCTCCAGTCCATCAGAGCGTGACTGTATCTGGAGATAAGGTCTTTGAAAGAAGTGATTAAGTTAAAATGCGGTCATTAAAATGGGCCTTAATCCAACATGAGGGGTGTTATAAGAAGGACACAGACATGAAAAGAGGTAAAACCATGCAAAGAGAGAAGATGAACATGTACAAGCCAAAGAGAGAGGCCTCAGAAGAAACCAACTCTGAAAACACCCTGGTTTTGGACTTCCTCTCCAGAATTGTGAGAAAATAAATTTTGTTGTTCAAGTCACCCAGTCTGTGGTACTTTTCTTTGATAGCCCTAGAACACTAATACAGGTGTTAATCACCTTTTCCCTCAATATATGTTGAAAATGTATTTTCTAGTTTGTCATTTGGTTTTTGTAAGTAAATTTTTTTGAAATATGACTTAATGCCAGAAAAGTACAACATCATAATTGTATAGCCTCATGAATTTTCTCAAAAGGAGTAGACCTGGGTAACCATTTCCATCCAGGTCAGGAATTAAATCATTAACACCCAGAATTCACTCTCATTCTTCCTCTGATCACTACCTACCTCCAAATATATAACACTCTGTCTCTATTAACTAGACATGAGTCACAAGGCATGTGTATGTTCAGCTTTAGTAGATACTGCCAACTGGTTTTCCAAAGGCCAAGAAAATATAGCCACATATAAGAGCCCCATTTGCTTTATATCCATGCCAACACTAGGTAATGTCAGTCTTTGTTCTAGCCATGTGTCTTTCTTCGTTCTAGCCATTCTATTTTGTCTGTAGTGATGGAGTTTTAATTCTCATTCTTCTATTGAGTATGAAACTGAGCATTTTTTTCAAATGCTTTTTGATTAATTCTACTTCCTTTCATATGGCACCCTTGTCCATCAGGCTCGCTCTGTGGGGAGCCTACTTCCTCTTCTCCTCCCTGCTTGCACTCTCTCACTGTCTCTCCTTCTCTTTCTCAAATAAATAAATATTTTAAAAGAATAAATAAAAAAGTAAAAAATAAAAATTTGATAGTGTATTGTTTGCTCTGACTGAGTTTAATTAACACATTTTCTTCTACGTCAAGCAGTATCTCTGCTGGAAAACAACTTTTTCATTAGTGACTCTAAGTCTTTCCTAATTACAGTCAATGTCTCTCTATATAGCTATATCTATGCATCTGTTTTTCTCTCAATTTAAGTTAACCATATGTATTTCTTTGAATCCCACTTCTCCTCTCAAAATGACTTTGTATCATATACAGCTTAATCTTATATTTCTACGATAGTTGAAGCAGGAACAGTATAAATGACACTCTGAATACTTCAGAGAGATTTTTAATATTTCTGAAGACATTAGTGTAAACATCAGAGGGATCTTATAGCTGATACTTGAGGCATCATTATTGATGGAGGAGGGAAGAATTCTTAACTCTTCGGCTTTGAGCTGCTTTGACTAGAGAAAGACCATTTCCAATCATCAAGCAAGAGATTAACTCGAGGATTGTTAACTTTCATCAGTGGTTCATAAACCTATCAGTAATTACCTATATAGCTTTCAAAAATGCAAATTATTTCCTAAAACACTAGAGTTCCAGATTTAGAAGGTCTAGTTTGGAGTGTGTTTGACAATCTACTCTAATGGAAAGGAAAAGAGAGACTATTTATTTGTCTATTTATTTATCTCTGATTTTCTAAGGAGCAAAACATACAGCTCTTGGTAGGTTTGATTCCGAATACAAGGATGTGCTATGTAAAATTTTTCTTAGACATCTTTTTTGAAAGATGAAAGCTTAATCACATACTGAACATTTTTACTGTTCCCTAATTTCTTCCAATGACAACTCAACTATTCAACTAAAAACCATATTTGAAGGCTATTATTTCACACAGTAAAGAAAGCCTACTTCCTGAGAAGTTCAAATTAAGAGTGCAAGGGAAGGCAGCTGCCATGTATCATGGTTCGATGGTGGTAAACTCAAGAATCCAGCAAAAAGGGGTCTATGTTATGCATGAAATGAGATATTCCTAGTGCTCTCTGAATAGGCCAGTAAATTACACTGAGTTTAAAATATTTCTTCAGTATGTCTAGAAGGATTTTAATTCTTCTTGGATGTCTTCCCACTCCATCTGTCTTCTAATGCAGACTATCCTCAAACTAGCCTCCTGATAACTGTTCTCCTCAACTGGAAAGGAATGGTCTATCTGCTCTCAAAGTACAACAACTCTGAGCACTCAGGATTCCCTCTTTCACTATTAAGATAGAAGGTTCCACCTCCTTTCAGATACCAACTTACTGGGAAAGAGACCGCTCCTTTTGCTAATTCGCCTGCCAGTCAGTCACCCCTGGTTTGGTACCTGAGAAAATACACCATGCTAACAATAATCGTTGGTCTGATCATGTACATTTGGGGGAAAGATTTTAAAAAAAAATGAATTTACACTGAGTCTTTCTGATAGAATTTAAAGTAGTGATGGATCATAATAAACTCTAACAGCTCCAATTTAAACATATTTAATAAATGAAAGACTTTTAAAATGTCAATGTTAAGTGAGAACTGAGCAGTTTTTGAAAAGGGTACTGTAAAAACGAGAAAGTTAAATCTTAAAAATAAATTTAAAAAATATATGCCATATCACAATTCACAAGATAAATACTGTATCTTTGCAGATGATATGATACTTTATGTGGAAAACCCAAAAGACTGCACCCCAAAACTGCTAGAACTCATACAGGAATTCAGTAAAGTGGCAGGATATAAAATCAATGCACAGAAATCAGTTGCAATTCTACACACCAACAAGACAGAAGAAAGAGAAATTAAGGAGTCAATCCTTTTACAATTGTACCCAAAACCATAAGATACCTAGGAATAAACCTAACCAAAGAGGCAAAGAATCTGTACTCAGAAAACTATAGAATACTCATGAAAGAAATTGAGGAAGACACAAAGAAATGGAAAAACATTCCAAACTCATGGATTGGAAGAACAAATATTGTTAAAATGTCTGTGCTACCTACATCAATCTACACATTTAATGCAATCCCTATCAAAATACCATCAACTTTTTTCACAGAGCTGGAACAAATAATCCTAAAATTTGTATGGGACCGGAAAAGACCCCAAATAGCCAAAGGAATATTGAAAAAGAAAAGCAAGCTGGTAGCATCATAATTCCGGACCTCAAGCTTTATTACAAAGCTGTAATCATCAAGATAGCATGGTACTGGCACAGAAACAGACACATAGATCAATGGAACAGAATAGAGAGCCCAAAAATGGACCCTCAACTTTATGGTCAACTCATCTTTGACAAAGCAGGAAAGAATGTCCAATGGAAAGAAGACAGTCTCTTCAACAAATGGTGTTGGGAAAATTGGATAACCACATGCAGAAGAATGAAACTGGACCATTTCCTTACAACACAAACAAAAAATAGACTCAAAATGGTTGAAAGACCTCAATGTGAGAAATCCTTGAGGAGAACACAGCAGCAACCTCTTCCACCTCAGCTACTGCAACTTCTTCCTAGAAACATCACCAAAGGCAAGGGCTCAATGAACTATTGGGATTTCATCAAGATAAAAAGCTTTTGCACAGCAAAAGAAACAGTCAACAAAACCAAAAGACAACTGACAGAATGGGAGAAGATATTTGCAAATGACATATCAGATAAAGGGCTAGTATCCAAAATCTATAAAGAACTTCTTAAACTCAACACCCAAAGAACAAAGAATCCAATCAAGAAATGGGCAGAAGACATGAACAGACATTTCTGCAAAGAAGACATCCAAAATGCCAACAGACACATGAAAAAATGTTCAACATCACTTGGCATCAGGGAAATAATCAAAACCTCAAAGAAATACCACCTCACACCAGTCAGAATGGCTAAAATTAACAAGTCAGGAAACGACAAATGTTGGCGGGGATGCGGAGAAAGGGGAACCCTACTACACTGTTGGTGGGAATGCAAGCTGGTGCAGCCACTCTGGAAAACAGTGTGGAGGTTCCTCAAAAAGTTGAAAATAGAGCTACCCTACAACCCAGCAATTGTACTACTGGCGGTTTACCCCAAATATACAAATGTAGTGATCTGAAGGGGTACGTGCACCCCAATGTTTATAGCAGCAATGTCCACAATAGCCAAACTATGGAAAGAGCCTAGATGTCTATCAACAGATGAATGGATAAAGAAGATGTGGTATATATATACAATGGAATATTATGCAGCCATCAAAAAATTAAATCTTGCCATTTGCAATGACATGGATGGAACTAGAAGGTATTATGCTAAGTGAACATAAGTCAATCAGAGAAAGACAATTATCATATGATCTCACTGATATGAGGAATTTGAGAAACAAGATAGAGGATCATAGGGGAAGGGAGGGAAAAATGAAACAAGATGAAACTGGAGGGGGAGACAAACCATAGGAGACTCTTAATCTCAGGAAACAAACTGAGGGTTGCTGGAGTGGTGGGGGGTGGGAGGGATGGAATGGCTGGGTGATGGACACTGAGGAGGGTATGTGCTATGGTGAGTGCTGTGAATTGTGTAAGACTGATGAATCACAGACCTGTACCCCTAAAACAAATAATACATTATGCTAATAAAAAAAGGATAAATACTGTAAAAATTATAATTAAAACTTGAAATAAAAAAAGCAAAGTTATTAAAGTAAGACATACTTGAGTTAGAAACAGGAGATGAATTATTCAAATGACAGAATGTCTACAAAAAGGAAAGAATGAATGACATATATATATAATATATGTTATTTTATATACAATAAAATATATTAGGAAACTATTTTTCTGAATCAAGGGAAACCACAACTGTACATTTTCCCCCCAAAATTTCTGTATGGTAAGCAATTTTTTCAAAATAAAGGTATATGCCCAAAGTTATCTCTTCCTTAAATATTTTAACCCTTAGAATAAAGAGAATATTATACAAATATTCAGAGAGAAGACATTATTTATAAATAAAAATAATAAATTATAATTGCTTCAGATTTGTTACTGCAACACTTTTTCTTTAGCCTGCCAAAATACTATTCATGCGTGCGGGTAAAAAATATTATTTCACTATGCACAGATTCAAATTATATTATACCCATCTAGTACAGCTGGTAGATTGTCAATGTAAAGTATGTACATATACTCACGCAATAACAAATATATGAAATTGGAACAAGCCTGACATGCTATAGGAAAAATTAAGAGTTCCAATGTGTGAGACTGAAAGACTGTAAGTAAGAAAGACACTGGTCTGAAAGTAGAGGGAGATATGAGGCCCAGGAGTTAGAGACAGAGTTGCTTAAAGCCTATTAGGCCATGCTCAGAATCAAGGATTTATTATAAACATTAAAAACTGTTACTGCTTTTTTAGCTCAGCTGCCAACAGAGTTTGGCTTTTACCTCGTCTGTGTTTATCATACTTCCTCTGTTCTATGACATATACCATTGGCTGAATATTATGTATGCACGCTATTAGTTTTAAGCTTGAACATGATAAATACTCTGGGTGGATAAGCATAAAAATTTCAGCTACAACTAAAGAGAGTGATGCAGTCTGACAAAAAGCACCTATTCCAGAGTCAGTGGGATGATTTCAGGATAGTTAACCTCTGTATTGCTAGGGAAAAAGTATAACCACTAGCCTTCACTTCAAAGTGTTTGGCTGAACCTAGGTCACTTATCTCTGTCCTAATTTTCAGAGACATTCAAAGTTTAGGTTAGTAAGTTAGTAAGTTTAAGTTCTGGATGGGGATGTAGATTTCACCACCCACAATCATTCATAGGGTGGAAAACTACTCCAAACTAGGAAGTGTATTTAGATACAGGGAAGCCAAAAAATCGCAAGTTTTCATTAAGGTGTATATTTAAAAAAAACTATAAGAAGTGTGACACAAGCTGACACATTTAACATGTGACACTCAGGCCTCAATCAGAAAAGTGGGGCAGGATGAACGAAAACAAACAAAAAGGTTGTAAGGAAAACCTTTAGGGTTTAAGAAATGCATGTGGTGGATGAAAGAGGTAAATGAGTCAAGCCGAATGAATCCCGAACTAAGGGCTGGGCCATGAGGTTTGTTACTTTCCATACCTGATTGGATTTGGGCAAATCACTCTTGAGGCCACAGTGTGCACTTCTGTGTAATAGATGTAATTGTTTAAGATAGTTTTCTGTGATTCCACATTTCCAAGCTTGAGAATAAGGGAGATTGGTGATAATCTATACCCAAAGATGTTAAGAAGGAAAAAGAATTGGGTGACATCATGAAATTGGTTTTTAACATGTGCTATTGGAACTGATAGTGAGGATATCAAGTCGAATACCTGGGGGCAGCTGTGTTGAAAATTCAGCTTAGGTCAAGAACAGCATAGGAGTTGGTTTCATTCCTCGCCAGCCAATAAAAGGGTCCCTTGGTTAGAACACTAAGGACCAATTAGTATTTTACACATCATTAATATTAAAGAAGAGTAATAAACAGATGTTTAATTAGGTACCTTATTTAGTTAGATCTGTTAATATTACCAGAATGTATATCAGTTTCCAATCTGTACAACATATGTTTTTATTATAGATTTGTTAGAACAAAGGAAAATGCCATTAGTAAAACTATTTTCATTGGTTCTAGGATCTGGGTTTCTAAGTCAAAGTTTAGCATGCTCTGTAAAAGTACCAGTCAGAGTTAAGGCCAAAACATGTAAAGGAAAGCTCAGTAAGAGGATAGGTTTGCCAACAAGAAAAAAATGAATGTCAAAGTTTTGACTTAGATGAGCATGCATAAGTACAGTTACATAAACGTGAAAATTAAACAAGCTGAGAGGTAAATGCAGAATTTAAATGTTTGTGCCACTGCCATCATGGAAGTTTAAAACGACATAGTACACCTGAAACTAATATTACACTATATATTAACTAACTGGAATTTAAATAAAAACTTCAAAAAATAAAATAAAACTGATGTTATCTAGAAAAATAAAGAAATGTTATGAAGGTCTAAACACAGTAAGGGCACCTGGGTGGCTCAGTCGTTAAGCGTCTGCCTTCGGCTCAGGTCATGATCCCAGGGTCCTGGGATCCAGTCCCACATCAGGCTCCCTGCTCGGCAGGAAGCCTGCTTCTCCCTCTCCCACTCCCCTTGCTTGTGTTCCTGCTCTCGCTATCTCTCTCTCTCTGTCAAATAAATAAATAAAATCTTAAAAAAAAAGTCATAAACATAGTAAGTTATTTACATCAGAGACATTCTTATTACCTTGGAAATTATCAAACAGAATCCCTCATATTTCTAGGAATATATAAGGAAGACAAAAGGAGTAAAGGTTTTGACTAGATTGAGAAGGCACGGCTCATTATATACATTATCACTAGGGGTACATTATCAGAAGTCATTAAATGAGTATCAGTTGATTACAGTACTGCATAATTTTAGTACTTATGATATATCCAGATTTAATGCAGAAGTCAAATACATGAAACTGGATTTTGAAACAGAAAATTTTTATATTCATCTCAATATATATGATATATCCAGATTTAATGCAGAAGTCAAATACATGAAACTGGATTTTGAAACAGAAAATTTTTATACTTACCCCATTTGAAACATAGAAAATTCTTATATTCATAGGAAATATATATATAAATTATATATATTCTTTTTTACTATCATGGAAGCACTTCAGTTCACCTTGTTTTAATTTGTAGGTTTTTGTCAGCCTTCACTTATTTAAATACATGCTCTGTAAAAACAGAGACCTTACCTGCCATTTTCACAACTGTGCTACCAAAACCAAGAATATTACTTGGCATTTAGTAGAAGCTCAATAAATGTTGACTGACTGACTGACTCAATGGATAAATGAGCTTCAATTTTTTCAGCAATTTTTAAATAAATAGGGAATAAAATATCTATTTTGTGTTTATTATAAGAATTTAAGGTACCTTCTTTAGAACATATTTAGTTTATAATTTTGGTGTTGGCACATAGTAGGAAATCAATAAAAGCTAATTCTATCTTCTTTCTTTCCTCTAAACACACACACTATACACAAGAGCTAACTCAGTTACATTTTTGCATTGATGATTACATTAATATCCATGATTAGGTAAATGAGAAAAATTTGAACTTACACACTTAAAATTAGACTTTCAAATTATATTATTTATATGAAAAATACATATTACCAAAACATTCTTTCTTATTACTTTTGTCAAACTGATTTCTAACAGAACTGTATCTTTTGTTATCCATATAAAAATATGGGATTCACAATTTGGGCTTGTCAAATTAAACTGAACACTGAAGTACTACATTGAAATACAGGTTTTCTACTATACATAATTTTAAATGCAAGCCTTTATGTCAAGTCAATGTTTTACCTATTTATCTAGACCCCAAATTGTTTTTTTCTATTCATTTTCAATCATTACAGGAGTTATGCAATTTTTAGTTGATCCCTCAAACTTTTAAAAACATTTAAGACCTATATCTTGCACTTCAGTTTCTGTAGAGAGCTGTTTATTACAAATAGCTGAGTGGCAGGATTTAGTCATTTATACAATATTATACCATACCATATTATGTTGTTATATCATATCATGTTATACTATATATGTCTATAAAATCTTTCAATGTGCATACCTAATGCATAGTAAGGTAAAGTTTAGGGGTCCTTAACAAGAACAGGTAATGCATTGTCTACTATAATCTATCACATTTTAAGCAAAATAACTGAAATTATGGTAGTCCAGATTTACATTGAAATCTCTTCACACTGAATGTCTTTTTTTTTCCATACCCTCAACAGTGATATGGTTTCACTTTAGTATTGGTTTATTTGATAGCACTAAATGAGATGAGATTTGTTTGTATATTTCACATTCTCATTTAATGCATTCTTACAACACAGCTGGGAACAGTTACAGTCATAAACTCAAATGATTGTATGGTTTCTAAAATGAAGGAAAACTAATAGAACTGACAGAGCACAGTTTTTAAATCAAAAGTTAAAATGTTAGGAAAGATCTGTGGTTCATTTGTAGCTTTCGGCCAGTCTGATCATACTCATCTGCCCCAATAAAATTACTTCAGTTGAGTGTAATTCAATTACTATGTTTAAAGACAGGTAGCTTCTCAGGAGAGTGTGAAAAACATTTGTTGCAAATGTATTTTATGGTGTGTGAAACAGTTTGTGTTTTTTACAGCATGTTTAGGAAGTAAGTAATTTTCCATTTGGTAGATGAACCAAAAAGCTCAACAGTGTGTGGATAAACAATAGGAAGCAGAGTGAGATTTAGATTTTAATATTATTTTTCATAGTTTTTAGTTTATTTGCTATGATTTTGTGTGTGTGTGTGCCTGTGTGTTTGTGTGTGTATGTGTAAATGTGTAACTCATCAGACTCTCTGAAGGTAAAGTGGCAGATTTTCACAACCATTCACATCTTCAATCAAATAAAAAATATAAATATATAAAATAATACAAAAAATATAAATACATGTAGAAAATTAATAACCATTTGTAATAATGTATTATTTTATATAAATATTTCATAGGAAATTTAAAAACCCAGTAGTTATAACTGATTGTTTGCAATATAAGATATAGGGAATGGATGTTGCGAAGAACTACACAGCAAGTCTATTAATTACCACCAATTGCAAATATTAAAGGTAAATGTCTACATGTAAAACAAGTTCCTTCAGGTGCATACAAGGTGAATGAATCAAATATTTGGTACATTTCTCTATAGTCCCTCTCTTGATTTGCATAGGCGCTCCAGTTTGAAACAAAGAATTAACTGTCTTTGGCATGAGATATCATTATCTTGCTTAGTTTACATATTTAATTTTTAAAAGTCCTATTGTTTCTTTCTAGCTCTTAAAACCATAAATTAATATATATACTAGTATTTGAAGACAGAAGCCTCACACTAGGATGTAGAATACATTTCATATGCATATATAAAATTATCACATTTATTAAAAATTGGTGTCTTGACTTAGACAACTATAAAACTCTTATTGTGTGCTAACTTCCCCTTTAAGGGCATAAAGATTTCAGCTCACCAAGATAGATAGATAGATAGATAAATACAAACAGAAAATAGGGAATCTTGGTCTTGAGATTTAGAGCAAATTTTAGCATATTTTAATATTTAGGTAATGTAAAATACAATGGTTATTGAAAATACAAGCATCGCAAGCAGAGAGAATGATGCCACCCACCATATATGAAAATATTCCTTTGAGCAACAAACACCATTTAGTTGTACTCTGTTCTTACTAGAATAAACCCCTAAAGGAAGAAAGTTTTAGCTAAATTTTCTCATTCATCATGAAATGACATTTTGCTCTCAGTTCCTATAACCCAACCTGATACTTTAATATCTGCGCATTTTATTATCTAACTGGTGTAAGGACCTCAAAAAAAAATCTAAAAAGCCAATACATTTCTGCCAGCTGTGATCTGTGCTAATGTGAAAAGAATACATTGAAGTAGCAGATGGCATCTCCCCCCTAAGCAGTGCACATGCAAGGCTGCTCTCACCAATATGCAGAGACACACTTTCACAAATGATGTTATTAAAGATGTGGCCTCCGGGCATCAGCTAGTAAGCCTGACTTTGTTCTCTAAGGCTTTTGTATAAATTTTTTAAATAAAGACTTAAATATATATACAACAGGGGAAAAATACTAAACCATAATTAGTGGACATATTAGATGAAAATTAGTAATACC
The DNA here is from genome assembly GCF_054177405.1 of Leptonychotes weddellii. Lineage (NCBI taxonomy): Eukaryota > Metazoa > Chordata > Mammalia > Carnivora > Phocidae > Leptonychotes > Leptonychotes weddellii. Next base: position 23,099,949 of record NC_138380.1, read on the forward strand.
AATCAAGTCATATACCAATCGATCACTGTGATATCTGATTATTTCACTAGCTCTGATCATATGCTTTAATATTTCTTTTGTACAGGGAAAAAAGAGCAGGATGGGGGGGTGGGGATAAAGAAAGATGCAACAAATAGAATTATGAGAATGAACTTACTTCCCTGAAATATTATTGTGACAGCCTGACTCTCTATGTTAAAAGAACAATTGTAGCATACTCACAAAACCTAGAGTAAACAACACTCAAAGCCATGATTTCAAAGGGATCTCTAGAGGTGAGGGCAAGTGAAGAGATCCATCCTCTGGGCATTAGGCAAGAGCTGGGAAAATGGTATCAGAGAAGAAGGTGATATATTCTACCCTGAAGCCCTAAGAAGGTTAGTGAGTTTCTCTCTTCATCTCAACTGCTGGGTAATACTTTACCCCAGCTAGTTTTAACTCAGGCAGGTATTACCATAGCATCCACTAGTACTGGTTTGCCATTTCCCAAATAATCCTATTATAGAGCTAATGAAAGAACACAAAATAAAGTGTAATTAAAAAAATAATACATATCAGTTCATTGGAGGAGGATCAGTAGCCTGGAGGAGGGAGATTCAGCTGAAAGTATACAATCAGTGGCTCCTACGGAATGATAACAAATGGATAAAATGGTAACTTTTAAAACATATTTATAATAAAAATTCCCAGTGACATAAAATTACAGTGCAAAAAGCTTTCCAGTATTTAAAAAAAAGGACTTTTACCATGAAAAGATTAAATAAAAAACTATAAAATAGAATGCAACTGCTAAAATCTAAATGGTCTGAAAGATCAAGTGGAAATATTATCTGACAAAAATAAGAGGGTTAAGTTTCAAGATGGCAGGTACACATCTAAATACCTCTCTCTACTTTAAGTACCTAATACAGTACCCAGCACATGGGAAGGGCTTAGGAAATGTTTGTTAATGAAGACATAATCAACACATAATGAGTTAGAAATTAAGAATGAAAAAGATTAGAGAAAACATAATTAAAGAGTTTAAACGAGAAGACAGGTGATCTAGAAGGAGAAAATCATTAGCTTATGATATAATAAATACAGAAATGGTGAGACAAATTCCCTGACAGTGGAGATGTCCACTATATATACATGTGTGTGTGTGTGTGTGTGTATACTAAACTATACACACACACACACACACACAAGCATATACATATATGTGTGTATCTTAGTGAAAAATATAAGTGGCAGAGTAATATGTACAGTGTGATTCCATTTTTTAAAATCAAAAACAGTTATGTACCCTCAGATAATTCAAAACATTTTAAATGAATCAATGCATGTGTGTACTTGAAGATGATACATAAGCATAACAGCAGACATTTATTAATGTTTACATAAGAGGAATGGGATGGGGTACAAGAATGGCAGTTTTTATTTCTCTCTATGCCTTCTGAATATTTTATTTTATTCATTATTAAACTTTCTAGTAAAGATTAACTCAAAGGAACTACACATTACATATAAAAAGCAAAAAAGGCCAGGGGATCTTAGCAGCTATGAGTCTAAAAGACAAGTAGTATAATATTTAGTTCGTATTACTATAATACGTGACAGCATAAAATCCGTTTGAGAAGGCAGACTCTTGGCATTAAATTGCTTGGATTAAAATTCTGGTTTTTCCATAAAAAGCCACAAAGCCATAGGAACATTTTCCTCTTTTCTGAGTTTTTTTTAAATCTGTAAAATGAAGATGAAAGTAATGATTCCAGCCTCATAAGGTTGTTGTGAGGATTTATGAATTAACGTATGCAAATAATTTAGAAGAGTTGAGAAACAAGATCTTCAGAGATCTCGGCTGGCCTTACTGTCTCACTCAAAACTTAAACCAAGCGAACAGACTACAGGGCATTTTAGCCACATCTAAAGTCCCTGATAACCCCAGCTCATTTGAAAGTCAGAAAGATAGGCGAATTCAGTTTTACAAAAGAATCCTCTCTGCTAAGTTTTCTCAGTCATTCTGGACTTGGAAGGCAAGCTGACTTCTTTCTTATTGTCCCCAGACTGATAGGATAATCTGAAACTGACTCTTTGCTCAAGGGTTGTAAGCAGTCTGGCCACTTCCCTAGATATCAGTGCATGCCAGGGCCCCTGCAAGGGACAAAGATAGAGGAGGAAACCACTAACACTGTGTTTTGGCAAAAAGGGAGATTTCCTAATACCTCTCCCCAGGCTCCCTAAATCCAAAAATATTACTGTAGATAATTCTAAAATATCTTAGGTCAGGTTACAATTTATATTTTCCTGCTAATGGGTTTCAGAGCTTTTCTTGAGAGCAGTTTTTCAAAGGTACAAAATATGACTGAAGTGAGAATAAAGGTTTATAACTGGAAAGCCAGGGATAACTACTTCACAATTTGGCATCAGTCAGCACGGCCCTTACATACAAAAATGCATGTAACAAATATTCACTAATATCTTCCTTCATGCATTTGGTAAGATCAGCTACTGACTACATTATAGGCCATCTTCTCACAGGTTCTGGTCATTTTAGAAGTTATACAATTTGATGATAGCTTTGATTCAAGGGAGGGTAAGAAAGAGATTTTCTGAATCTTGGTTCCAACTCCTAAAATCATAACCACTAATGCATGCCTTGTATATTGCTCATGATTTTGGATTTTGATATTGTTTATGTAACTTTTGTTTGTTGACTGCCACAGCCTTTCATTCTCTTTTGATTTAACATGAAGTATATCTTGTTTACAGACAAATAGTATATATGTGTTTATATACGTGTGTGCATGTGTATGTGTATAACACAGTTTACCATGAATATCCTATATCTTTCTGTCTACCTACTTATTTACCTATCTATGTCTAGTGGCTGCCTGCTACTTTTTTGAAGTACAGAATAATTTCTTTAAATCTGTTTTAAAGGCAGGGCGCCTGGGTGGCTCAATTGGTTAAGCGACTGCCTTCGGCTCAGGTCATGATCCTGGAGTCCCGGGATCGAGTCCCACATCGGGCTCCCTGCTGAGCAGGGGGTCTGCTTCTCCCTCTGCCCTCTTCCCTCTCGTGCTCTCTGTCTCTCATTCTCTCTCTCTCAAATAAATAAATAAAATCTTTAAAAAAAAAAATCTGTTTTAAAGGCTACTAATATAATAAAAATGTTGTAATATACATGCTTTTTCATGTATTTTAGTCTTAGAATAAATTTCAAATATAGAATTTTGGATCAAGAATTTATTTTATTTTATTTTATTTTATTTTATTTTATTTTATTTTATTTTTAGGTTTTTGGTACCTAATGACAAAACTTTGCAGTGTAGTCCATACAGGCATAAAGATATCTGTTATTAGCTACTTTAAACTTTATCAAGTGGAAAGATGGGAAAAACTACATCAGATTATTGTTTTTCTTTGCATTTTTTTGATTACTAGTATGTGTGAGTATATTTTTCACATCATGTTTGGCATCTATTTCTTTTTCTAATTTTGTAGATTTACATTCTAAGCTATTTTATCTACAACACTTGGGGGGTTTTGTTACTGATGTGTAAAGATTTTTTTTTAAATAAAGGTATTAATCCTTTATCATTTTAGATTATATCTCCTCCAAGTTTGTTGTCTTTATTTTAATGAGCTCCCTTTTAGTAGCCCAAAAGTTTTACATTATATTTATATATAAATATAGTATGCATTTTATTGCCTTGGGAAGGAACTGCCCATCATATACTGTATAAACATTAGATAATCTAAATGGAAAGTTATTTCCTTTATATCAGGCATGCAAAACTACTATTTCATTCAGTGTTCTGCAATAACTGTCATTAGACCCACAGTTTAAAAGATTACATTTATAACAAAATACAGAAAACATGTCTCAATGGCTCTGACTACTCTTCAAAGTTGTAGAGGAAAAAACCTCCCGGTATGCCATTCATTCATATGAATCAAGAATTTCTTCCAAGTCACTAAAGAGTTTCATAATCTTCATCTAATTAACTACCACCACTTTTTTTTTTCAGACACAGAGAAGGCACATTAACCTTTTTGAAGAGTAAGAAACTGCAGCAGAAGTGTAATTTTGCTGAATGACCCCTGTCATTCCACAGACCAGGAGAAGAGGAAAAAACCCGCCTCTGCTCTAAGACTGTTCTAACTTGCCCAGCCTCTTTGGCCTTTCCTACTGGCAGCTGGGATTCTAGTTATCACTCAACTCCTTAGATTCTGAAGGTCAAGAGCATGAAGTATACTGGATTTGCAATATTCCTGACCAGACTGAGAGAACACAACACAAATGACCCCAGCACACAGGAGGTAAAGTAAAATAATTACAAAATGCTGAGATGTAAGCCATTCCTCAGTATGAACATGAAAAAATTCTTAACATTGTCAAGAACCCAAGTGTAAAATTGTAAGACAGCTGTCAGAATAAATGCTGGGTGCAGTTCTGGAGAGGACAATCCTTCCTTGAAGTTACTCTCATTAATGAAATCTCACCTACTGAGTACTTAATTGTACAGAAGACTGTGCCAGAAAGAATCTGGTTGCAACACCACCAATCCAACATATAAAATAATGAAGGTGAACAAGAAAAAGAAAGAATGTCTCAAATTCTTTTTGCATCTCTGTAAACTGCTACCTGGCAAGGAAGAAGTACCAGCTGTGGGTTTTTACAATTAATTAAACCCCCCAAAACATAGTTCCCTAGGACTATAAGACAACGAGTTAATGTAAAACATGGGATGTTTATCTAAATTGTCCCTTTATTTCAGCTGTATACCCTAACTGATTAGGACATGGTATTCCCTGTTATGATAATCATCATCTTATATTTCAAAGCATTAGAGCTGCTTTGATATTTTTCTTTATTGCCCAGATATGCAGGTTGGGCAAGTTTCACAGGTTCAGTCTGGATTATACCTAGAGATACCTGGTCATTTGTATAAGCTCAGGAGTTAAGTTGCTGCACTCACTAAATCTCCTTACAATGAATATGCAAGAAATTAAAAATTAAACAGAGTTCTCATGAGTGTCATAGACCAGTGCAAAAGGAGGCCAGACATGCTAGACCTGACTTGAAAACTGGTGGCTTCTAAAGGGTAGTAGCTCCAATAAAGTTAGTGGAAGGTTCCAGATTGGGAGATTGGGAGCACAACATAATGAACTTTTGGATAACTCCTTATGCACCTTGCATTTTTGGTTCAAACAAACAAACAATTGGGGGATTAATGGAAAAACATTGTTCTTTTGCCTGGATCACTGATCTTTTTCCCCATTTTCTTTATTTTTTTTATTTGAATCAGCATCTTAAATTTGCTTTCCCACAATTCATTTTAGCACATTTATCACACCTCTAGTCAATGCTCCCCTGTCCCTTTTATTTAAATAAGCCATCCACGGCCCATCTCACTGAACATCGACATATATGTTGTAAGATAGACACATTTATACTCTGGAATTAACAATTTGCTAATTGAATGACCTTGATAAAATCGGTTAAACATTCTGTGCTTCAGTTTTCTCAGTAGTAAAACTGCATACCACCACCTAACTCATGGGGATTTTGAGATTTTAACGAAAAATGGATATATAACACATATATAAGCTTACTGTATATCAGGAACTATTCTAAGCACTTTCCATATATTGACTCACTTACTACTAACCTTTATTATAATCCTCCGAAAGACAGTGTTATCCCTATTTGACAGATGAAGACACTGCTCTGTACAGTGGCAAACAAATATCCAAGTGTTGCATAACTATATAGTGGTGGAGTTTAGATCTAAATATAAACAGCACATCTCCACAGCCCATAACCTTAACTTCTTTCCTGTGCTTAAATAAAGTCAGTAACTGTTAGCTCCTTCCCCAATTTCATCAATCCTAAACATAAAAGAAAAATTAAAAAATGAAGGAGAAAATATAAGTGATCAAGTGGTGTTGCATCCAAGCGGACCATTTAGAGAATGTTTGTTCTATTGATCTTTATCTTCCAGGTGATCTTTATAGTGCCCTGACTGACCTTAATCAGGAATGAAAAGAAACAGAACATGGTGATAGATACAAGCCACTCTATGTTCCCCATGACTCCTGATCATCCATCCCTTCCGAGCTCCATCTCCTACTGTCTTCACCCCAGTGAGGAGCTGTCTCTCTGGCAAAGCTTGCTATATCAAAGTAAAGACACCACTCAAAAATAAATCCTCCCTCAATTCTCTAGTGGTCTGACATATTTCTGATAGAATGACTCCAGCACGATATGTTTGAAAGTCTCATAACCAGGATATTCCATCATCGTCCTTCCAAAGCATCAAGTCACATTAAGAGTGAGTGAAAATGAGAAGGAGATAGTAAGGCTTCTATTATATCATCTCCCAGACACCAATAAAGATCTGTTCAAGGATCTTTTGGGAATGATAAATTTGTTTAATATTAAAATAATATTATTTTTATGGTCAGATTTTTGGACCGCCTGCATATTTGTATATTGTTAATACCAAACACAAGAATAAACCTCCAGTAGATTCCTTTGATTACTTAACCACAAGAATTCTGTACCAACCAAGGAAGCTAAATTATGTCATATAACAAACACAGAAGAGCCATGGCTGACAACACATGGTTTATCTCTTACCCATGTTACACGTCAACTATGGTTTGGCTGCAACCCTGTTCAGCCAGACTTCAGTCAGGAACCCTGTTCCTCTTCACTCTAGAATGTAGTCTCAAGAAGCAGCCCATATCTGGGACAATATTAAGCTGTATTGGAAGGAAAAGAGCAAAATGGCATTACAAATTGACTCTTAAAGCTTCTTTCAAAAGTGGAATGGTCAAGCACATAGGGTTCTGAAATATCTTTATTTCCAATGAAAAATATATAATTCCAAGAAGTAAATGTCTTATATATTTAATTCAAAGTGTATTCCGGGGGTGCCTGGGTGGCTCAGTTGGTTAGGCGACTGCCTTCGGCTTAGGTCATGATCCTGGAGTCCCGGGATCGAGTCCCGCATCAGGCTCCCTGCTCGGCAGGGAGTCTGCTTCTCCCTCTGACCCTCCTCCCTCTCATGCTCTCTGTCTCTCATTCTCTCTCTTGCAAATAAATAAAATCTTAAAAAAAAAAAAAAAATTAAAGTTTAAAAAAAAAAACAAAACAAAAAAACAAAAAACAAAGTGTATTCCGTATCAAAAGAAATGTCCACAATCATCTTCCCTGAGATACTAAATTTTTGCCCATGTAGTTTTTCCTCTTTAACTTCAGAAAAATGGCAGAGCTGTTCCACTCCTTGCCTTCAAGGAGTATATTGTTATGGAGCCCAAAGAACAAAGTGCCTACAACTCAGATCTCTGGCCTTTTTCTTCCTAAAGCTTTGGTCATTCATGTTATTATGCTGGAGATGACAGGAAAGGGAGAGAGAGAGAGTGCCTTAAAGAAGTGGGGAGACAAAGGACTCTGCTCTTCCATCTGTGATCTCCCTCTGCCTCATTCTTAGAAGGACACTTGTCCTTAGATTTAGGGCCCACCCACATAATCTTCAAAGAGTGTGAAGATGATTTCTGTCCCCTTTCTCTATACCTATATGTAAGAGTGAAGTAAACAGGAATGAAGAAATGAGAAAAAATGGGTGATAGTTTTTTTTTTTTTCTCACTTCTTTTGGAGTTTTTCTATCAGTCAGGGATTGGGTGCTTAATAAATAGACATCCCATTCCCTTTTTTCTTTTTTCCTTCTTCTTTTTGTAAACTTAATTGAATATTTCTAGCTTTAAGAGATTATTCCTTACTTCAGTTGTTCTTGTTCTTTTTTTTAATGTAGAAACTTACATTTCTAGAAGCCAGTTATTGATTCACACAGAACTTAACCTATATATTTTAGCTTCTTGCCACATCCACTTCCAATATACTAAATCAGATCTTTTAATTAAGCTCTTATGGCTATTATTTCTTTACCATTTTCTGTGCCTCCAGTTACCACCTCCCCTCCACAGCCTGACAGACACATTCGGCTTTTCATCTAATCTCTATGCTATTCCCATAATTATTTCACAGCTCATGTAAACCAACATAATAAAATCTATTAGATTATGTTGCATTTGTAGGATTAAATTCCTGTCTTCCTTTAGACTATAAATACCCTAGGGAGAAAAATCAATTCCTATCATTTCTATATTATCAATACCTATCACAGTACTCGGCATATTTACTAAATAAAAGAATGCTGTTTAAAAACACTTGTAGATCTATTTCATAGAGAAACAATAAGATACAATGTAATATGGGGCACCTGGGTGGATCAGTCATTTAAGCATCTACCTTCGGCTCAGGTCTGATCCCAGGGTCCTGGAATTGAGTCCCACATCAGGCTCCTTGCTCAGCGGGGAGCCTGCTTCTCTCTCTCCCTTTGCCCCTCCCCCTGCTCATGCTCTCTCTGTGTGTCAAATAAATAAATAAAATCTTTAAAAAAATAAAAAAGAAAACACTTGTGGATCTGTTTCACAGACAAACAATAAGATACAATGTAATATGGGGCGCCTGGGTGGCTCAGTCACTTAAGCGTCTACCTTCAGCTCAGGTCATAATCTCAGGGTCCTGGGACTAAGTTCCACATTGGGCTCCCCGTTCAGAGAGGAGTCTGCTTCTCCCTCTACCTCTCCCCCTGTTCGTGATCTCTCTCTCTCTCTCAAATAAATAAATAAAATCTTTTAAAAAAAGATACAATGTAAATATGAACTTATAAATGTGACAAAAGATCTGGCTTCTAGTCCATGTACATATCCTTGATGTGTGACCTATGAAAAACTGCTTAAATTGTGTGACCCTCACTTTATCACCTATAAAATGGAACAAAAAGTATCCTAGTGTTTATTTATAAAATTTATTTTTAGAATGAAACAAGGTAATGAGTATGAGATTATTCCAGTTGCTATTGCTGAATAACAAGCCACCACAAAATTTACTGGCACAAACACCCATTTTATTAGGCTACAGATTCTGTGGGTTAGGAATTAATTATGAAAAGGCTCAGATGGAAGTTCTTGCTTGGGGTCTTTCTGTGGCTGTAATCAGCTGGTGGCTGAGACTGTAATTATCTGAATGTTCTCTTTGTTTGCTGTTACAGTCCTTTGGAATTCTGAAACTCCATGTAAAAAATTCTATTATCCTGAGGCCACCATGCTCTGAGGAAGCTCAGGCTACATGCAGGTGCTCTAGTTTGCTCTAGCTAATTCCCAAATAATTGCCATTTTGGCTTATTCACATGGCTTGCAGATGATTCTAGAACTCAGCTGGAATTTCAGTTGAGGCTGTGTACTAAAGCACTTCTAAGTGGCCACTCCATGTGGCCTGAGCTTCCTCACAGCATGGCAGCCTCAGAGTAGTTGAACTTCATATATAATGCTCAGGGCTCCAGGCACAAGCAACCCAAGTAGAAGAATAAAGCTGCATTAACTTTTATACCCTAGTTTTGGAAGCATGAAACATAACTTCTTGAATTGTTTTGGTTACAAATGAAGTACTCAAGCTTCCCAGATACAAAGGACAGGGGACATGGGCATACCACTTAATGAAACAAATGCTAAAGAATCTGTGATCTTTTTTTTTTTTTTAATCACCACATAACTATAAATTGTACGGGGGTAAAGAAATATAACAAATTATCTCTTACTGTCCTATGAAAAGGTTGTTTAATTGATTTTCATTTTATTATGCCTATTGCCAAAAGACACAACTAAGTATATCTCTCACCTTCCATGACAACTGCAGGATTTTCTGCTACTCACTGCCTTGTTTGGTCTTGTTTTTTGTTTTTTGTTTTTCTCCTGACTTTGACTTTTCTACCTTTACTTTAAATGTCAAACTGTCTACGGCTTAGCCCTGGGCTCCACTTTCTTCTCTATAACAGAGTGAGCACATTCAGTCCCACAGCCTGAAAGGCTAAGTAAATACCAATTAACCTAAAATAAATGACTCTGGATATGATACCTCTCCTAAAATCTAGATTCATATATCCAGCTGCCTATTTAAAATCTCAACTTGTATAAAAGTATATTAAATTGAACAAGCATAAGAATATTGGATTCCACATCTTAAACATATGCCCTATCAGTATATTCCATCACTACCCATCCAAATTGTCAAAACTATCACTTTTTTCTCTTTGTTGCTACTTGTACACATACTATACTACTAGAGTTTTGCTTAAATATCGGTGACAGTCATTTTTGCTGAAGTTTTTCTCTTACATATGAATGCACAGAAATTGTAGGTTCAAAGTCTGTATAGTGCATTGGATCTATTGTCACATAAGGCCATTAGGGAAATTACAAACAAGATACCAGCAAACTACTAACACTCAATAACTTTCTCTCTGAGCATGTAATAAGGAATATACTTCTCTCGCTTTCTCCCTTTCTCCCTCCCTCCATCACACACACACACACACACACAGCCTTCATTTAATCTTTTCTCATAACTAGTTCATTGAAATAAGTAAATCTAAAAGAGACCAAGAAGGAAAAAAACAAAAACAAAAACAAAAAACATGACACAGACATGCAGTTTGCCTAAAGAAAGTCAGTGTTAACTATTTTATTTTTTTTAAGATTGATTTATTTTAGAGAGAGAGAGAGAAGGGGGAGGGGCAGAGGGAGAGGGAGAGAATCTCCAGCAGATTCCCTACTGAGCATTGAGTCCAATGCAGGGCTCCATCCCATGACCTGGAGATCATGACCTGAGCCAAAATCAAGAGTTGGATGCTCAACCGACAGCCACTCAGGCACGCTAAGTGTTAACTATTTTAATATAAATTTAGAAATATAGATTCTTAAAAATTAGAAGGGACTGACATAAAAAACCTGGCTGCTAACTCAAAAGCCACTCTCTTCTTGGTGGCTGGGAGAGTTTCCCTTTATTTGTTCAGTTGCTCTCTGACCACTTGGTCATCTGTTCACTGAACAAGTGGGTGGCTACTTAATAGAGTAAGCCATCCTGGAAATCCTGTTCTCCTTACCTGTTACTAGTTTGGGTACACATGTGATGTAATTTTAGTTAATAAGAGGAAGATTACCGAAGAGCTTCTAGGAAAGAGTTTCTTAGCTTTTCAGTCAGATACATGAGGAAAATCTCCCTTTTCTAACTCTGAAGAGGACTCAGTAAGGAAGTGGTTCCTGGAAATGTGGCATTATATTGAATTAGGAGGAAATCTACCCAAAAGAAAAACCAACAAACAACAAAAAACACCTCAAGATGTAGATAAAACAGATGGAAGAACTTAGGTCTTTGGTAATATCATTGGGTCATCAATGATTAACCAGCCATAGACTCGTCCTTTCTCTGTGCTTCTAGACATAAAAAAATAAACTACTTATTGATTTAACCATTTTGAGTTGGGTTTTCTGTTAGTTGTAGCTGAAAGTATATTAAATTATTAGGGACCTTAGAGATTAACTAGCCCAACCTACATACACAAAACTAAAAATATTAAGTAATTTGTTACAAACCACCCAGGTCTTCTCTCTTTCACCTTCTCTCCCCTATCCACTTTCTTCTTCTCTTCTTTCCCTCCTCCTCTCCTCTTCCATCATCTTCTCGTTCTCCCTCCCTTTCTCACACAACCCTCCACATATACATTAACCATGTTTACACATGCACACAGTCTTTACTCAATTCTGCTTTTTACCTTGACCAGAGGAAGACCAGAACAATTGATCAATGTCAAGTTAATCTGCCCATTAGATATTTAAGAATTGCTTTTATATTATAAATTCTAGAAATTTTAGATAATGAGGTAATAAAAAGTACTTGGATTTTCATGCAAAAATTTATTTTGAATATATTAACTTCAGTTCAGGATTTAATACATGCAATAAAACAGAACCTATACATAAAATATATTCTGAAAAAGGGGAGCCACTGAATAGGTACTATTTTAATAGCTATTCATTTCTAATAAAAAAGAATCCTATGGGCTTAATAAACACACAATATATTATTGGATCATAAAGTGGCTAATTAGTTATGTGATTTTAAAGTGCTGTGTTTGCATGTGAAAACTAATTACTGATTATATGCAGCCTTGAGCTGAATATTTTTTTCACGTGCTATTCTAATGGTTTGTAAACCTAAATTCCCTAGAGGTAATTCCCTGGCATCCAGATTTCAAGCATTCAGTCAGTAAGTTTATTATTTCTATCTATCTACCTATCTATCTATCTATATATCTATCTTCCCCTCAAGCATAATCACCAATAAATATAATCTCAAATCTTTAAGAAATACCTTATATTTATTCTTTGCCAGAATAATACACCATGGAGTCTAATCTAACTTTGATGTATGATACATTAGCTGTAGTGTTTTAATTAACACTAGTGGAATTCTGGAAATTACATCTCAGAGCATTTAGCTAGCTGAGTTTAAATTCTACACGTATGTCCTGGATCAATTATGAACACAAGCACAAACACTTGAATAAAAAATAAAGAAATCATTTACTTGTATATTATTTCTAGCAACAATGGAAAAAACATGAAATTAATCAAATAAATAAATATGCCTGATTTACCAAAAAATAAATCCACACAAAATGCCATTTGCAAAATGCTCATTTGTTTTATGCAATATATATTAGTCTTCAAAAGCTAGACCCTGCCTATAGCCATGTTCTCCCCAAGGAACCATCTGATAAAAGAATGTCACCATGATTTCCGTGTCTTCTTCATTATTTATCACCAGTAAAAAATAGAACAAAAATGAGTTTCACTTTCTCTCTCATTCTTCCTCTAAACCTCCTTAGGATCTCCCTGACTGGATACTTTACCTAGGAACTTAGCCAATTTTCACTTCAATGATACAATATTTCAGGTAAACGGGAAAGAGAGAAGGAGGGAGTGGAGAAACAGAGAAAGGAACAGTTTTCCAGTATTAATGTCACTACCTTGGAATATAACTTTACCTTAGGCTAATGTGTCTGTGGCCTTTTAATAATCTTTTCCACCTTATGTGACAACCTGTCCCTCTTATGTACATGTTTGCTCTTAATTATTATTCAGTGCTTTACTCTTTTATTTTCTCTAGAACTTTCTTGTAATTTCACACCGAGGAAAAATATTTGATGATTCTGCAATCATTTATTCATTCATTAATAATATGCAACACAGAGTATATTATAAAGTTTCATTTTGAAGAAGAAGCAGACTGAAATTTTAAGTAATGGTCACCTGAAGAGGTGATATTAAAGGTAGAACACGTATTAGAGAGAACTCCTCTGTTCCTCTGTTTCAATCTTTTCTTTTTCACCCCAACAGTATTCTTCATCTATCTCTACTTCTACTTTCATACTTTACCATGAATGTCAGCTATGCTTCGAGAGTTATTTTACTTTTATAGTATTTGTTTGTGTTTTTACTCAAAATAAGCGCCCCCCCCCCCCGCCCGCCTGTTTAAAAACAGCAGACCTAGGTGATTCTGACAAATGATGTTCCATAATAGTCCTTGGTACACAAAATTCTATACTTAAAAAGTTGTAGTTCAACATTTACTTTTTTATTCTTACTCCTCATTCCCATTTCATCGCACCACACAGATCTTTTATATTGAAGACCACAGCCATCTCTGTTACAGGTTGTTATCATTTTATCTTTTTAAGGTAGAATCATTTGTTTCAGCGGGGAGATCATGCAGTCCTGGGTACCTTGCTAGGAAGCTGAGCAGTTTTGAACGAGAATGGATGATGATGCCTACGCTGCTGTTTGGAACCCACGTCACAGTAACACAGAAGTGGTTCTGCCAGGAAAAAGAGTAGAAGCTATGACAACTAAACGTTCTAATACTTGAAAAGGATACCAATCCCCTGTGTCATTATTTTCAGGAAATAGACTCCAATTTTGAAAACTGCCTCTCTGACTCCAAATGGATATTACACAAATATTCCACCCAACCTGCCCCTGCCACATACACACACAAGTTAAAGATTTTTATACGATTAACAAATAAAGAGTCCTGGCAACTGAGCAGAGATTGACCTTTGAAAAAAACTGTGTAGATTATTATCAATTCAGTTACGGTAACACCAAAAATACTGAGCAGACTGTTACGGAGCTGTGAATGAAGCCAACAATCTTAGGAAAAATACAGGAAATTGCCTCTTTACTCAGTCTGTCCATCTACTAGAGCACAGCCTTCTCTTTGAGATGCCACATAGACAAATTGAAGAGTTAAAGCATGGTGATGAACTGAATAAAAAGCTGGATGAACAAATTGAATGGAAAACCTAATAATCAGTCAAGACAACCTATAAGACACTATATTCTAATAGTCCTCTTAATGTAAATAATAAAGACATATTTATGTGGGTTTCCCTCCCATATCGACTCCCCATTTTAGCAAAGTCAATATTTAAACAATGATTAAACTTTTTAAAGTTTATGGTTGGAAGTTCTCAATAAACTTTATAAGAACAATTCAAAAAATGATCCACTCCATATGTATTTTAAACCTTTTTACACCACTGAGAATATGTCTCACAATACTTATGATTTAATGGATAAAAATATAACAAATTTATTAACAGTTTCCAGTTGTAAAATACCTCAGTCTGATCAATCTTTGTGTTTAGTGAATCCTTAATTTCTTGTAATTGGTCCTTATTTCCTGATAGGAATATATCAGTCTTTAAAATTAATCATTTGGAAGAAACTCAGATAATGTGTAGATACAAATATTTTTCTCACAGTGATCTGGTTATAATTAGTACAGAAAAAAAAGGAATTGAAATGTCTTGATTGCCTCCAAAGTAGAACTTCTTTCACATAACAAAATAAGAAAGGATTTTAAATCTTAGGAAAATTCATAAATGAAAAATTTGATAGATTTGACTATTTCTAAATGGGACACCTCTGTAATATAAAAGACAACATTTAAGCTGCAAACGATGAGAATCTGTTTGCAATAAATGTACGAATTGCTTCCAGAATAAACAATGATTCTTACAAATCCAATAGAAAAATATAAACAACCCAATGAATATATAGTTCACAGAAGAAACCTGAATCTTCTAACAGAATTTTTTTAATGAACTCTTCTACCCACCCATAGTTGTTTTTTTGTTTGTTTTTAAGATTTAAGAGAGAGAGAGAGAATGAGCAAGAGGGGCAGAGGAAAAGAGGGAGACAGAATCTCAAGCAGAATCTGCGCTGAGTGCAGAGCCCAATGTGGGGCTCTAGCTCATGACCCTGAGATCACAACCTGAACTGAAACCAGGAGTCGGTCACTCAACCAACTGCACCACCCAGGCGCCCCAACCCACCCATGGTCTTAAACAAGGTTCCCAGGCAATATATGCCAAATTAACTAGCTAAAACAGTTTAACAGGTGATAGGGATTGAGGAGTGTACTTGCTGTGATGAGCGCTGGGTGTTGTATGGAAGTGCTGTATTACTAAATTGTAAACCTGAACCTAATATTACACTGTATGTTAACTAACTGAAACTTAAATAAAAACTTTAAAAAAAAAGTACACTGTAAAATTAATTAATTAATTAATTAATTAATTAATAAAGCAGGTTTTGAAAATAGTGAGAAGGAATACCTGTGCCTGTGCCCTTCAGGCTATCACTCACAGCAAGGTTATAAAGACCCTGATGCTGAAAAAAGGGGGAAAGTGAAAATTAGAGAGGAATAATTGGCTGAAAGTGGTGCTATGGGATTCAAGCCTACAGGGCACTTTCATAGTTGAGGAGCACCAACGCCTAGGAAAGTGAAAGACTGCAGCTGGCTAGCTGCTTTTGACAGCACTTGCCGAAAAGGGAATCGCTTCAGGGAGAGCCTGAAATTCCAAATTTTGTCAGGGTAAAAACATAAGTTTGAGACTTGGAACTGAGATGGTCATTGAGAGGAGCACTGTACCCCAACAGAGAGACTATGTTAGATGTGTCACCCAGAATCAAGAGCTGAGTCAAGTCATAAGCTGCCCCTTGGAGGAAACATTATCAAGGATAACTGAAGATAAGAGATGCTCAGCAGCAGCAATATGTCACGAGGAGGCACCTCATGAGACATTTAAACAACCACCAAATCCATGAAGTTTTATTCACATAAACTGTATTTCTTATTTTCCTTCCTCTATTATGAAATTTAATTACTGATGTGAGAGTGTTTTGAAACTAAAAGAGATAGACATATTATATGTATTTATTATATAAGAGTGACCTAAAAGAACATGGGGCTTTTTTATCCAAAGATCTGGAAAAAGGAACCAATATTTGGGTGTTTTGGGCATTTGAAAGGAAAGAATAAAACTGCCTTACTAATGCACCACACTGGATTCCAATTTTTCGTAAGTGTTACAAACATATGAAATAAATATTAACTTCACTAATAATCAAAGATTACTTATTAAACAAAGAAATACATATTAAATCAAAGATATACATGCTAAACATAATAAAACTTTATTTCATAAATATCAAATTTGCAGGAAAACTGCAGTCTTTGTCAAGTATTGACAAGTGTCTGGAGAAATGATAACTGACATACTACTGTTGATAGTAAAAGTTGTTAGCACGACTGTAAATTAGCAGCTAGTAAAATTCATATCTATACCCAGATACCGGACTAAGCAATTCTGCAATGCATATACATGCTGGACTATCTTCTGCATGTGAAAAAGGAGCTATTTTACAAAAATTATTTTTACAGTCCTCTTTGGAAACAAAAGTCTCAAGGAGTGGAATGGTCAATTACAAAATAGGATGGGAAACTATATCATGGTTAAAATTAATGTGTTAGATACATGCATATCTATTTAAACAGAACATAGAAATAAAATTTTGGGTAAATCATTTGCCAAAATATATGAAGAATTAAACTAATTATGAAATTTTAAAACAGAAATAATGTTTATTATGCTCAAGAATTCATATATGTGAATATAGATAAAAGTATAAACATAACGGACTTTAAAGGTATACAATAAATTCATGGTAGTTTCTCCTTTGCTGGTCAAAAGTGTGTTTGACTATATTCTGGCTAGCTGGATTAGGAAATATCTTAAATTATTTTTTAGGTCTAAAACCCCAAATGTTAATATGCTTAACAATCACATCTACTCCGTTATATTCTTACCACTGTAACACAATACAGATGCAATAAATTATTCTTAGGTACAAGAGTTTTATAATTTAACAAAGACCTAAGACTCTATAAGCAATAAATAAGGTAATATTCAATGATTTTAAATTCATTTTCTTATTTTATCTTTCCTTTTTTATTGAAAAAAGGTATAATAGTTATGTCAATGCAATACACTAGACAGAATATTTTTTTTTTTTTAAGATTTTATTTATTTATTTGACAGAGAGAGACACAGTAAGAGAGGGAACACAAGCAGGGGGAGTGGGAGAGGGAGAAGGAGACTTCCCGCAGAGCAGGGAGCCCGATGCGGGGCTCGATCCCAGGACCCTGGGATCATGACCTGAGCCGAAGGCAGACGCTTAACAACGGAGCCACCCAGGCGCCCTCACTAGACAGAATATTTTGAGATATGATTTGTGTGTGTGTGTTTTAGAGGTATGTACTGGAACTACTACATCTCACCCATCACTATTTTTGGAGCCATTACCCATCTCTTATTAATCCTATTAACCAGTATTAGAGATGGAAAATTTAGTAAATTTAGAACTGATCTTTGCATTGTTTAGGACAACAAAGTTTTCCAGTGAAGCAATCAAAATCTATCCTTTTATAAATCAGTAATACAATTAAAACTACAGTTTCTATGTTCTCAATTTACTATTGTTTCAGACAGTATAACTACAAAGAGACAATGGTTTCTTATTTTAATTCCACTGGTATAGAAAATGAAGAGACAATCATTCAGAACCACAGAACATGTCAAGTTAGCCCAAAGAGAGACCATCAACAGTCTACTGATCAAATAGATTTCAATGTAGGTAGAGCAAGTGACTAATAGAACTCAGGCTTTCTTTCCTGTACCTTTTTATTTGCCTTACAAAATTTGTGAGTTGCAACTAAAGTAACATAGGTAATGAAATCTAAGTCATTAAATTAAAATATATCATAAATAAAATCCATTTCTCTCTCCTTCTCATTCTCTGGCTCATTTGTTTGTTTGTTTGTTTTTATTATGTTATGTTAGTCACCATACAATACATCATTAGTTTTTGATGTGGTGATCCATGATCCATTGTTTTCGTATAACACCCAGTGCTCCGTGCAGTACGTGCCCTCCTTAATACCCATCACCAGGTTAACCCGTCCCTCCACCCACTCTCCCCTCTAAAACCCTGTTTGTTTCTCAGAGTCCATAGTCTCTCATGCTTCATCTCTCCCTCCAATTCCCCCTCTTCATTTTTCCCTTCCTTCTCCTAATATCCTCCATGCTATTCCTTATGTTCCACAAATAAGTGAAACTATATGATAACTGACTTTCTCTGCTTGACTTATTGCACTTAGCAAAATCTCCTCCAGTCCCATCCATGTTGATATAAAAGCTGGGTATTCATCCTTTCTGATGGCTGCATAATATTCCATTGTATATATGGACCACATCTTCTTTATCCTTTCATCTGTTGAAGGGCATCTCGGCTCTTTCCACAGTTTGGCTACTGCGGACATTGCTACTATGAACATTGGGGTGCATACGGCTCTTCTTTTCACTACATCTGTGTCTTTGGGGTAAATACCCAGGAGTGCAATTGCTGGGTCATAGGGTAGCTCTATTTTTAAATTTTTGAGGAACCTCCACCCTGTTTTCCAAAGTGGCTATACCAACTTGCATTGCCACCAACAGTGTAAGAGGGTTCCCCTTTCTCCACAACCTCTTCAACATTTGTTGTTTCTTGCCCTGTTCATTTTGGCCATTCTAACTGGTGTGAGGTGTTATCTCAATGTGGTTTTGATTTGAATTTCCCTGATGGCTAATGATGATGATGAACATTTTTCATGTGTCTGTTAGCCATTTGTATGTCTTCTTCAGAGAAGTGTCTGTTCATGTCTTCTGCCCATTTTTTGACTTGATTATTTGTTTTTTGGGTGTTGAGTTTGAGAAGTTCTTTATAAATCTTGGATACTAGCCCTTTATCTGTAGTGTCATTTGCAAATATCTTCTCCCATTCTGTGGGTTGCCTCTTTATTTTGTTGACTGTTTCCTTTGCTGTGCAGAAGCTTTTTATCTTGATGAAGTCCCAAAAGTTCATTTTTGCTTTTGTTTCACTAGTCTTTGGAGATGTATCTTGAAAGAAGTTGCTGTGGGCGATGTCAAAGAGGTTACTGCCTATGTTCTCCTCTAGGATTTTGATGGATTCCTGTCTCACACTGAGGTCTTTCATCCATTTT